>NC_137252.1:11337200-11507163 GCF_965637545.1 Phallusia mammillata
GTTGTTTCAAATAAAGAAAATGCACAAATGCCTTAGCTCCGCGATTTTATGGTGCATAATCAAGATCCCCATTTTTCTAGTTGTTTTCGTTTGCTCTGCAGTGCAAAAATTTGGAAATATGATTTACCCCAACAAACAGATATATCATCAAACTATTTCAAGGAATCATGGTACTAATGATGGAGGACGTTTCATGTTGAAATTTAGTAGATGAGTATAGAGCAGCAAAGAGGTTCACAACATACCACTCTTTTCATACTTTCTCTGATTTTTCCCCTATTACGTCAAAGAAACATCGACCTGACGGGTACGAATCGTTCTACAGGCAATGACAGAAAGCGACGGGTTTCTGCACAAATGGACCATGAAACATCATGCCCATGTGGTCACTACGCACACAGCCATCGGTACGGACAGTTTTCATTTCAAAACAAAGGTTTTTAAGCGATTAAACAAACACATGAAGTTGTGTGTTGTTAAATGGCATAGATTTGGGAAATCTGTGATATATATAACGAAAGGTGGAAATTGTTGCAACAATGCTAATAGAACAGGGCATGATTTCCAGAACCAATTTACCAGGATTTGCTGTTAAAGGGGAAGAAGTTAATAGTACCGTTTTGGTCTAAATACAAGTGACTGAAGAAAAACGCAAATCCTACACATGACATTGTAGCTAACTTTGTTATTGGTTCCTGACAAAGATGCATCATCCGACTCCGATGACGACCATCATTTGCGGATGGAACGTGAGAAAAGTCTCAAAATCAAACAACATACTACAAGAACCAGAGAAAGCGATTTTCTTAGTTGTCAACCTGAGATCGCCGCGCACGTGTATCAGCGGCAATAAATCAGCAAAACCTAAGCGCAGATTGTTACAATGTTTGCTCGCCATCTTATAGCAAAGAGCGCTTGACGTCACGGCCACGTCACATTGAATGAGATAGTGGTAAGATCTCTATGTGAGGTTTGCTTCCGCTATTAAACTGAACGAGCAATTGTTTGCGTCAGAAATGTGTTGTGAGCTTCCGCCGGGACCAAGCGATGACGACATAAACGCGCAGTTGGTTGTACATTGTAAACAAGAATCCTGGATAAGTTATGAGCCGATTTAGACCACAATTGACAGGAAGCGGACATGAGAACAAAGGATTATAACACAAGAACTGAACAAAATATTTGATAAGGCCCTTTCTCGTGTCAAGAACTGCGTCAGTCCCTTGAAAAAACCCGAAGATTCTTTCGATTTACTGTAACATATAAAACGTAACACATAAAAGTTATTTGTTTCAGACAAAAACACAAGGAATGAAATCCACTGTGGAAGGCTGTGGGGTGTTGAAAATTACGCAAACACTCTCGATTTAACCCCACTGCAAACAATTGGCGGTAAACTTGATACTTCCCCGAAAAATCTACCTCACTTATTACGCATGAATGTTATAAATCTCGATTTTATTCCAGAAGCTGTCAACTTCACGTGCAAATGCACATATATCGTTTGTTCATATACGTCAGGTCTATTAACAAATCCCAGGCTTTCGCTATGTTGTTCTGTCGCCTCAGTCAACATTGTTTTTACATTAGGGCGGACTAAATGAGAAAAACAGTTTGAAAACGCGAATTCGTCGTACACAACCCTATGGATGACCTATCATCGGAATCATGCCCCCTCAAACGTCCTACGACCCGTACCGTTTCGGAATACGCTACTGAAAGATAAAATAAACATAAAAACGACAAAAACAACCCGAACCACAGGTCGAACAGTGAGATTCATGATCAAAAATTGTCTCAATGATTAGTAAAGCGGAACAACGGAACACAACTGTGACGTCAAACACGGCATTTAGATAAAAATTACAGCGACGGAGAAATGCTCCACAATTGTTACGAATTTAAATTTCTTCAGTCAGGTCATGGATTCTTACCGAATAGTGTTTATGGTGTAAACGAAAAGCCGTCGATTCCCACTTTGTTCGTTTACTTAGTGTGACGACGATACCTAAAGTCCGTGAGAGTTCATGGGGCTTTGTTAAAAAATAGACTACTTTCGTGTGTGCCTAAATATCAAAAACGTAAATGACAACAAAGTAATCGCCTGGTTTTGGAATTACTCCCACAACATTACCATAAAAGTCGTCCTTTACTCTCACATTGACATAATATCTAATTATGATTAGCTCCGCCGTGCGCCATCGACCGACACAATACGATTATTTTGATACGCTAAAATTGCGAAATCATGTTGCGACCAGAAGAAGCGCATCCAATTTCCTGAATCGATCGCAAACAATATCAGCATCGATTAAAGGAAAACGCGCGAACGACCAAGGTGGCCTAAATTCACTTTTCCGGTCGTATAATTGTTCACGCGATTACACGCACGTTTTCCTTTAAACAGTTCCTACAAAAGGTCACAAGGCTATGACCATAGCGACGCCCTTTGACCACATAACGTTGTTTGTACAAAATAGTGTACAGACACATCGTCTGATTGCAAGGCCCAGATTGAAATTGCCACATCCTCCGGGTTGGATGCCGGAAAATCGGTGAGTAGCAGTGATAAGAAGAGGGCGAAAGTTGAAATTGGCCACGACGTTTATTATTACAAGGACCCAAATGCCAAACCACGCATTCGGAGAAGCCTCAAGCATAGTGCGAAATCTTTGATGTCGCGGGACAATTTGGTCGTTGCGGACACAATTTCTACCCAAATGCTGCACAAGTGCAACACGTTCGTCTCCCAACATCACTTTCAAAAGAATAGCAATTTCCATGGACAGGTAAGAGTTTTTTTAGGGCGTAATGGAAATAATAGCTCAATGTGGTTGCTTCGTGTTTGAACTGGTTGAGGCAAAGGTTGTTTCGTCTGCAGGTGCCGACTGATTGATGACATTGTTTATCTAGAAAGTATGTTTCATGTTTCTTACCAAAGTTCAGATAAGTGCTGCGTAATTTTCCCTGTGACGAGGCAAATATTCAGGATTACTCATTTGTTTTGCAGATGGGCATTTTAAGGCATGCTCTATGATTGACAACGATGTTTGGACGAGAAGAGGACTTACTTGGGCGTTTTTCAGCACTTGATAACCGCCATTATGGTTTAAGCAACAATTCCTTATGGGGTAAACATTCTAGATCAAAAACCTATGCGCAACAATCTGTCAGCGAAAATGCCATAGCGGTTGGATTTATGCACACGGCTTAAGGCCATTAGGTTGTAAAGAAACAAAATCTGGGAACGTTCTTTCAGCAGTCCGCTGTGGGAAGGCGACGCAAAATGCATCATACATGTTGAAACACACCACTACCAGCGTCACGGTCATGTACGTCACGGAAAAATATTGTGTTCCATTGTCGAGCGCAGCGTGCGTCCGGCACCGTGAAATCTCCTTAATGAACAGGCACAAATAAACCGCAGTAGCGCAGCGTCGTACCGCTGGGGCCGGGCAAATCGACGCGATGCATCACCAATAAAGTCTAAAATTGTCAACTTGTTTTGCTTCCCTTCCTTGAGCATGGGAAGCGTCGCCCCACGAGAACCGCGTTGATTGACTGCAGGGATCGTGACGTCATTGAAATGCGAAAACAGGGCTAACGTGACCCCCGTGCCCGTGTTGCCGCAAAATTTAACTTGTTGCACAATACCCTTATGAGGCTAGATCCACGTTTTCTGTTTCACAAACTCGTGAGCACGGGCCATGTGCGAAGTATACAGAGACTGAAAATACCCTTCGCTATCACATTAGAATCGATTAGCAAGTGGTTTCGCACACATCAAGCTTCTGTATATAGCTGTTGGTTATTTGCTTTAGCCGGAACGTTATCAATATATCAACAAAACATCCGGCGCTTGTCCCAAGACTGATGATATTAACACGTCTTTCGTTTTAAGCCGTTCTTTCCTTAAATTTATCAATCCACAATTTGTTCAATAGTGCGTTGGGTCCAGAAAAAAGTTTCCATTCGGTGTTGTTGGACGAAATTTGTGCAACCTGTAGTTTGAAGGAATCAATCATCTCTACACCAGCACTTTCTCTATCCTGTCACAGACCCGTCAAACCAAACACACCGAACCCGCATGCCCAAAACCACAACTCGGACTGGCAGGGGTTAGCTAGGGGACCAAGGGAGGAGCATAAATTCTTTCGGTCAAGCCCATGCAAACAACGTTACATGTAGGGTTGGGTTTCGCACTGCACAATATCAAAACTGTGTTTTTGTCGTTTCAGCGGCGACGGCGGCATCAGATAATGCGCTACAAAGGCAGTTAGACTAGAAGGATGGACCACGCCCTTGGAAAGGCTGATCGGCTTTGATTGTTATCTACGACTGAAATACATCTGTCGGTTAACACAAGTTGAAAGTGAGTTCGTTTTTGGTTCTCGCCGGCGTGGCTGATATCAAAGCAGATTTGCATGGGATTTGTGACCGCACAGAGGAAACAATGCGACCGAAAGCTGGTACCAGTCAAGCGCGACCTTACCCTGGCGCGGTACAAGAATTAGTGGCGTCAGAAATGCGGTAGCATCCGAGTGAAAGGCACCTCTTCAAAGCCGAGGCTAGCGAGCAACTCAGGTAATGTATCACCCGGCGATTGCAAGTTGCAGATTGTGTTTCTGCCGGCTGTCACAACAGAACATATCAGTGGATCAAACGCGCGAGCACCCATGCGGTAGAGCCACACACAGAGCTGTCATAAACCTGTCGATCTCCAAGGTGCTGCGGAGGTTTTCGAGAAAAAATCGACACGTGCGAGGAACATACACTGTAAATTCGACGCGCTTAAGGTAATTTTGCGGGCCACAAAGAATACAGTTTAATACATCATTCGCGCTTTGGCGAGTCGGGCTTGGAACTGTTGCGTCACGTACGCGTACAACTCGGAGTCTAGTGCATTTTACAGGCAAACTTGCAGGGTGAATCCAACATCTCAATACCCCAGCGAAGTTTGCAGTTTGCCGCTAAGACCACCCAAGCCGTCGAGAAGCTGATTAAAACGCTGTACATTACAATTGCACAAAACCCTGATTGTCCCGCAAAAACATGCACTGGTACCGGGATTATACGGACATTGAGTTGACCATTACTTGCTAAGGGCGACGTACGTCATTACGAGTTACGGGTTGTTATTCTTGCGCATGAAAACTACGTCACTGGTAGCGTCTAATGTTGATTGAAATCGATCAATTACATCTAGGTGCCGGTTTTTAAGATCTCTTTAATCCTTACACCCGCCCCTAACCCTACCGCAATTAGTTACAAGGTCTTCGCGTTAAAATGGCCAAATCGACAATTCGTCTCCATTAAAGGTGCCGTTTCTCCGCACAAGGCTTACATCTTTTGCCAAATAAATGAGTAATAGCTTCGCTCATCGTTAAGGCACGGGTCCGGTCCCTATTGACGCATGTTTGTGATTATTTGCTCACGACTTGCACGCAAGTTAGCCTGCGTATTGCAAAAGAACACATTTACAATATACGCGAGAACTTCACATTGACAAAGTGACGGAAAACAGACGTGACTTTGCGCCGAAAAGTCGGTGAGCAAACATCAGGGTTAATCTTCCAAGCCATTAAGCGAGGTTCTCGACACACGCGTGATTGCATTATGGGAGTTCCTAGGCCAAAGCCGGCATTTGCTTCACGTCATCGCCGTTTGATTGGCCACAAAAACACCAAAACGCAAAGGTGTTTTTGTTGTGAAAATCTGACGGTGGGAGATAGGAATCTAGGAAAACGCCCGCTGGCTGACAAGTGTGGACGGTAGATGTGAGTCGATTAAAAATATTGTGAGCGTGCCCGCTGAACTGCAACGTGCAACAACACACGCACCTGTAAGGGTCTAAAATAGCTCCAACTAAACTACTCGACAAGTCTTTTAGAAGTTAATTTTGGATTGTCAGTTTTAAAAGGATAGAGGTGGATAAACAAACAAGTCATGAGTGCCAGTAGCTATAAGTTGTTTTTTGTCGCCAACTGAATCGTAAATAAAGCGTATGGACATAGTTACTTTAAAAAAGTATGCAATTAGTTTGGTATTTAAAGCAAAAACATAATTGAATTTTAAAAACACATTTTAAAATGCCAAATGACAACAAAATTAATGTAAAACTTCGATCCCAAGGATTGAATATCATATGATATGCTCGCAAGAGATCTCCCTCAGGTACGATCAAGTACCATCCCGAAAAAAACGCATCCCGAATTTTTGTAACAGAAACTTTTAAAGATGCCGTTTAGATACATGTGGTTGAATTGATTCACTTTTAGATCCCGTACTAACTACAAAACTTTTTGCGTACCTAAAACGTCTGTGAGCAGAAGAGAAACGATCTCAAATGTTCAATTTTAGTCAAATCCGGGACCATTTTAAATGAATCATGCAGAAAATACCTATTGTTAATTTAGAATGCAAAATAATCAAAACAAACTTCGAAATCGGATTATATCTCTTACGAAATTCTAAGAAATGCCTTTTGTCATAGGGAGTTTACATATGGCTCATTGTGTTGCTTCTTTGTCACAGTTTCAGTCTATTCCAGCAAATTTCTATTTTTATGTCTCCCGTTTTGATGACTGACGGTCACAGTTATTCGAACACAACTAGTTTACTGTAAATCACTGTTTCGCGTAAAGATGTGTTTAGCAAATTTTCCAACCATAAAAGTCACTGCTTTTGAATGTCTAAAAAGCATGAAAGCTGATATACATCATGGGCGGAACCTGCTTTACCGCTAAGGCCAAAAAACACAACTATTTACGTCCTGCCAATTACATTGACAGACTAAACACAAAAAGAACATCCAACAAATACAGCAAGGTGTACTTGCTATTATTACAATGCATGACAGACCTTTGTATCGTTTGCCCAATTCATAAACTAAAAAGACTGACTAATTATATTGATTCTCTTTGATGTATTCCTCCGGATTTTAATTACTTCGCTCCAATGACAAACAAAGAGAACGGAAGAAAGCCTGAACATGATGGATGAAACCAAAAATTTGCATGCGTAATAATACAGTAGTAGGCCCTAACTACACAACGGAAACATGTGGTAAATATTTGCATCTTACTATTTAGATCAGTGGTTCTTAACCTTTTTTCCTTGCTGCACCCCTTTCAAATCACCAACCAATTTTCGCACCCCCTTACAAATCACTAACCAATTTTCGCTCCCCCTTCTGTAATTGCTTAAATAGAATTGACCTAACCAACCTTAATGATTCAGCACCCCCGCACCCCCTAGGAACAGTTCTGGCACCCCTTGGGGGTGCGTGCACCCCAGGTTAAGAACCCCTGATTTAGATAATCATCGTGTGCTCTCAAAAAACGAGGATGTTAAATTACGTACTAAGGCCTAAGGGTATTAGTTATAAAATATGTTTAGCTCAGAAAGATAAGTGTGCTTAGCTGAGTAAGTATAAACTACTAATAACAACTTTATTATTGTGTGCTAAATACCGTATGAAAATAGTTATAGATAGAGCATTGAGGTTGGATATTTTTCGACGTTTTTTCTCATTTAAAATTCGAAACAAGGCCACAAAAAGGTCTTACCTTTGACTAAACTTGCAGAAAATTTAAAAGTACTTAATATGCCGGAAGTCAACGAGAGCAAATTCATATGAACGCCGGTAATTAAAGTTAACCGCTGTTTTGATGATCTATTGATAAACGTAACCATCTTCAACAACAGGAAACGAACGAGTCAAAAACCACAAAGGTCGTTAATGTGTTTTTTCCTAGGCCAGGAGGTCAATCACGGTATCTGAACCTGGAGCTGTCGCCGTGGTAATCCGTAACGCACGCGAAAGATGGCAAGATAGCAGCGCTATTTTTTCGTTTGCCGCCATGCACCAAACCTCACGACATGAGTTCGACAAGAAACAATTTACTCCCAAGAATAGTTGCGGGTTGCAGTGATAGTGAGCACCAAAACATAGCAACACTGTTTATCAATTAAGGCTCTGGAACAACTCAAAAGTCCTTGCGACTTTTTACTTTCTCCTTCTCGTTCCATACAATGCGTGATACCAACTTGTGTTTGTGAAAACGCCCGTTGGTCTACCAATGCTTTTAGGGACAGTAAATCACCCGCAACAGTCTGTGGAGAAATGCGGGCGAAGAAAACATTTTGTCCTTTTGCAATTCCCAGAATGTTACATTCCTAACAAAGCTGCAACGGGGAATGGCGATAAAGCATGCGAAGAGGCCACTTTAGGAATAGGAACTCTTCCTGGTTGTATCATTCTGTGCGCATAATTAGATTTGCAGAGGTCGTTGCCTTCACTTTGTCAACGCTCAGTCGCTGGAATTGTTTATGGAGATACGCGTTGCAAATGCTGCTATGTTATTCCAAAGACCCTGTCAACACCTAAAGCATACGGTCGGTCTAGTATATACCACTACAGCAAGCAGTGTTGAACGTGATTTTCGACTTATGACCTCATACATTGCGCAAACAACTACTATGTACTGATAACCACTAAACCACTGAGCGTCATTGATTCAAACAAACCCCTCTGCGAAACTATCGTCATTACGAGCAATAAACACTACCTTAAAGTTCACCTGTTTAGAGACAGCGGTGGCTGCGGACAGGCTTCGGCCGTGCATTGCAGACGGGTCCAATGAGGGTCATCAGGTCTGAAAAACAAAAAAAAGCGTGAATATATTGTACTGGAAGTAATAAAAATCTGTACCGCACACATACCAACAGTACAATTAGTCGGAAGTAGAACAAGTTCGGGATAAATAAGCAAGCACGGCTCAAAAATAGGTAAAATGCTCGGTTTATGTACGATATGAATACAAAACCATACGTCTAAGTAAGATAAGGGAATGACCTAGAAGTTGTAATAGCGAACTGGGGTCGCTTGCATCGCACAAGTTTAATCCAAACCCACAACGTCTGCGTCATATTGTTCAAACATTTCGCGGAATTGAGTTACGATTTGTGTAAGCTGCAAATTTGACTCTTCCGTAATAAAAGAAAAGGGGACAAAGCCGCAAGACCCTGGGGGGTCAATTGTAAAACTTAATAGCGTTAAACATTAACGCCCTTGACATACAGGAAATTCGCAGCTAAGATGTGATTGGAATCCAGTAAATGCGTATTGTGTCAAGGGATTATCGTATAATTCCTAATTGCGTCCAGCAAGCCAAATGTCAAAAGGGAGAGACATCTATATCATTGAGTGGGATTAAACGCCTTTGATCAGCTAATTGCGACGGGTCGTGCGTGCTTTGGTGATGCACACGAAACTATTGCGGTTAATATGATCAGTATATGAGTTCTGTGGAAAGCAAATCCACACGTTCTAAAGTGCTTGGGCAAAGCCACAGTTTGACGACCAAAAATTCTGCATAAAAGGTTCAAGGTTTTCGTCCAGCAGTCTAGCTAAATACCATGTCGACATTGGAAAGGCATAGAAACAAAACAAACTTAACTCAACTCAATATACACCTATACATCGAAAACTGTTAGCGTAAATATTTTTGCAATTTTTCGACAACCTATCAGTCAAAAATAAACCAGTCTACAAAGGTGATCCATTTTAGGTTTTAAACTTGAATGTGGAACACTTACACAGAAATGAATTTAATATTTACCGAATAAAAAGTGGCTGCATGAAAAAACTACACACATTACCTCATCACCGTTAATTTTTTTCAATCGAAATATAAAAGCGAAAAAATTCGGACGTACAGAAATTACAGAAGGACGTACAGAATTCGCGAGCCAGACGATTCAATCGTCCCTTTTTCAGGTCGTCCAACGGGAAAGAAAAAAAGCATTAGTGCGTTGCTTCGACAGACCTCATACAAATAGGCTTACTTCAGTTGAGCTGAGCCAGAATGCCGGTGAACCTCAGTGACAGTCATTGGTTGCTCTTTGGATTTAGCTTGGAGTTGCTAATGTCAAACTCGGCAATTGTTGAATATGTGTAGTTCACGGTGTTATACCCTTGTACCTTTAACAGGGTTTAAGGTTTGGAGTACATTTGAAAGTTACTTTGAAACGTGTGGTTACCGCACTCTTGCGTTATTACGGTTTTGTTTGAGCAACAGACGTTTACGTGACTTTTCTACTTCAAATATCAACTGGATGTTATGTCTCTACGCCATGATTCGAATTCGGAACGCGGCGTTTTCAGCCCCGAGCGATGAAAGATGCAGCGCAGAATGGTGACGCGGTCAAAGCTTTTAGATGCAAAGGGCCGTAAAAAACGGTGTGAAATTTGTCTATTGTCGGAAATAGTGAGTTCAGAAAACATTTCAGAAATAGAAGCCGGAGTCGTTTAGGGGTTAAGGAAATGTGCCGACAAGGCTTGTCGTGCCGCGGGCGGTCGTGCAGGGTTTGACGGTCGCATCGAAAGCCGACAGTAGTGTTTGCACAACGCTGGAACTCCTGAACATCGTGTCGGTGCGCTAAAAGCTACGAAGTTCGGTGAGTCGTATCGGTAAATATGATTGACATATGCCCTAATGTTGATATCGGCGAGTGCCCAGTCACTGCGTCTATGATTGCTGCGGTGGCGATTGTTTGCAGTAGTAAAAACTCGTGCGATGAAACAGCGTTTTGGGGCCAACGTTGGGGTGGATCGTGGCGCTTTCATGTTACCGCGTTTGTCGTTTCAGTGCAGAGCGTCCAGGCCACCGCGGTATGTTTATTTACGCCGGCCGCAGCGAAAGTAAGCAACAACAATCGAAGACTGCCACGCGTAAAAGTCGCTGCGGAAATTAGCCGGCGCGCTCGAGAAAAAATACAGGTCGCAGCCAAAAACCTCACAGGCGCATTACGTAAGGGCTAAGTATAGCGGCGCTCGACCGAGCACAAAAAGTCGCGGGTCATGGCCAGCCTGTTTTATCTGCCACAAATGGGTCGCGGCAACAAGGCAGGCTGAACGGTGCGGTCGGCTTCAATCCGCTTCGCTGCTTATTACACAACTTTCTTATCAAAAAGGCAGGCGCGTTTATTTAAATCCAGCACACGCTGGGTGACGTGTATGAGGTAATGTTTACTGTTTATTAAACGCACAGTCAAGTTCGCACACACGCGCAGGGACGCAAAGATTCAGTGCGCAAAAACGGCCATTCCAGCGGCTCTGCATAACAAGAAAACTGAAGAACGTTTGTTGAAAAGTCGCCGCTTCAGGTGGGAGGGCGCTATCAAAAGTCGCATCTCGATTTTAGCGTCCGGCGCCTCAACGCCAAGGGCGTCTAAGAGATCGCAGCGCGTTTTGTCGCTGAATCTCTCGTGTTTGTGTACCAAACAACGGCTCACGCAAGCCAGTTCGTTCTGCGACCGGATTTACTGATCGAGGCGCCGCTTCCGCGAGATACAAATAATCGCGATCATAAGCTGCCCGCGAGATAGATAAGCGTTGCAAATCTAGAAGATGTTTTCGTTGCAGCGCGCCTCAGTGCAAAGGTAGCCTTCTGACTCACTGGCATCGTAAATTAATTTATCCTCGCGTGTTTGCTTGTGTTTGGATAAACAGCCCCCGCGAGCTGAAGCAATGGTGGCCGCCCGGAAACGAAAACAATACGTCATTGTCCAGGGTAATGATTTTACTTCGTGTTATAGGCGACATTGTCCCGACTGTGCTGTTCTCAGACGCCGACGGTATCGCTTTTTTGTCTCACGAAATTAATTGGACACGGCAACTTTGCGATATTCTCGCATTGAGTCATCCGCCCCGATGCCTTTGTCGAAGGCCGCGGATTGCGTTACGGAAGCAACACGCCATCGCGCAAACAGCTCGACACTGCATTGTCTTGTGCCGTAATGGCTCGTTGCGAATACATAGCTCGAATTCACAGGTGTCAAAATTAATTACATAAAACAGCGCAGCGATGATGTACCAATATCGGGTTCCAAATTGTACACGACGAAAGTTTTGTGTAACCGTGACGTCACAGGCTCCAGAGGCCTACCGGGGGCGACTGGAGGGTGTTGAGTTCTGCCGCCAGAGGCATGTTCGTCGTGTTGACGGTAGTTTGCAAGGGCGCGCACTTTACGCTCAGTTTGTGTGTGTTTTGTTCCCGTCCCATGCCACCCTGTGCGCCGGGTGAGAGTCAAAACACGAAAGTGCTCCTGACGCCGCAGGAACGCTATGGACCAGCGGTCTGTGACTGCAACAAACAAACTCTTGGGGACCAGAAATTGTCTGTGATGCGAAGTTTTCGTGGAAATGATTGACCAAGTGAAATTTGGCGTAAATTGCCAGCTGCGCATAAGTGCCAGGCTTTATCACCCGGCTGGTGTACACAGTAAAAGTTTGCCAAACGCGGCAGACGCTTTGAAATCGATAGTTAACTTTCGTCTCGGCGCGACACAATACGCAGTCCTATCGGATCTCACCATTAATCAATTGGACCACGGCAATGTGTAGGGTATCAGGTGGCGCTGTGCTGAAAGAAGCTTGTTTTGTAATCGCGCCCTTTACAAGTCGCTGTTTCAGTAATCTGTTTGCGCCAAACAGGGCGGGTGGGCGAAGCGGAAACCACGATTACTTAGCCAAAGCTGTGATGGTCACAATTTAGCCGAAAGTTTAATCATCGTCTCAACGTCAGTTATTATCACAAAGTAATTTAGGTTCGAATGTCAGAAACTGGCCACAATATGAATTAGCAACAAATGTGCTCGGAAGATTTAGCCGGAGGTAGCGAGCATCCAGTCAGGGCGACGAGGAGTCTCCAAGGGGTCATTGTGTTCAAAATAGCGGGTATAAAGTCGTCACGAGAGCCGGCGTCAGGCTATTAACCAAACAAGTTTACCAGGCGAAATCGGACGCGCAACGAGAAGTCCACACACGGCCGATTAGGTTTGTTGCCATTACGCATTGTTAATTTCAACGATTAAGTTTCCTTTTCTTTCCGAAACAACAACTCATACGAAGACGTCTGGCGGGCGACAGGAACAATTATTGCCTGCCTTCGTCCGGTCCTTAAAACACCCAGCTTTATTTACGAGCGACAGAATTTGCCGCCACTGTCGTCGCTCGCCTTAAGTGGCTTAGTGTAAACTTTATTTTGACGCTTTGAAGCTATGAATGGACTTGGCCTTTGAGCCAAAACCGTACAATATTTTGATTGGTTTAAGACGCTTTTCATGTGGATCCCTTGATTAAATCGTGCCCTCACGCGCCAGCGAGTTTATCTTGTGGATGAAAATAGTTCGCTTTATTTTCTCAGCAACAGACGGAACAATGGTACAAAAAGCGAAATGCGTCACTGTGTCTTATGTCATTGGCAAATGCGTGCCGAACCTGTACCATTGTCCATCATATAACTGTATATTGTTATTCACAGGCTTAAAAACGACAATATAGCCTTCATAGCAAATATTACTAGCGAAATTGCATCACTGTTGAATGAGATTGGACAAAAATTGATGACCCGTGAAGAAGACTCGCCAACGTTGATGTGCGAACAGTAAAGTCAACTTTCTTTTAACTACTTATTTATTCCTACAAATTCTTTTCATCATGTGCACTTTATCCTCAATTTGTACGACCTGTATTATTATCCTATGTGCGGCCACGACGCTAGCCGTCAAACCGCTTCGTGTTGACGTCAAAGCTAACAGGGAAAAGCGTAATGCCGTTGATGTTGAGATCGTCACCCCGGTGCGCATGCAAGAAGACCTTTTGCAAATCGCAAACACGCATTTCCGCGCAAGAAGATCAGTTGTGTCGGAAGAGGATCTGTCAAAAGAATTCAGCAACCCAACGTACAAGATCCACGCGTTTGGGGAGGACCTCATGGTGCGTCTCGTTCCCGACGACATTCTCGTTGCCCCAACATTCACCACCACATACGCGTGGAAGAACACATCGTCCCCGCGATCCTTGGATCATTCTTCGCAGCCCCAACTACGTAAATGCTTCTACAAGGGTACGGTACTCGGCAAGCCCGGTTCCCAAGCCGTTATGAGCATTTGTGACTCCCTTACCGGATCGATTACCACTGGCGAATACCAGTACACGGTCAGGTCCGCGGAAGCCACAAGCACTGAAGACCTGAAGCCTCATACTATCGAAAGGCGAAGCTTGTCTCGTGAACACAAACATGGAGCTCAATGCGGTGTAAAAGACTCAAAGCATCAGCCCCAGTACCAGGAGACATTCCTCCACAGTCCAATGGAAGAGGTTGTTAACACGGTGGGTTAAAGAAATCTTGTAATGTTTGTTGCAATTAAACAAGGCTTAACAAATGTTTGAACATTGTAGGTTGTGAAACAAGTAAAGCGATCGGTCAGCAGAGAATCTCCTGAGCAAAACATCATTGACTTCGAAAACTCAATGGGAGAGGAAAAGTCGCGACGGAAGCGCGATGTCTTTGAATCCCGCCAGCACTACATCGAAACCCTGGTGGTTGCCGATGCAACTATGGCGCGAGAGCACGGAGATGACCTGGAACATTATATTCTCAGCATCATGATGGTGGCAAACCGTGTTTTTTCACACCCCAGCTTGGGCAGCGCCATCGCCCTTAGCGTTGTAAAGGTAAGTTTCAAACTGCCTCACGCGAACGATAAGGTAATACATTTTGTACTTGAACATTGTGTATGTGGACAGATTATGGTCGTAGAAGATGAGCGCGAAGGTCCGGATGTCAGCACCAACGCTGCTGCCACCCTTCGTCAATTCTGCACATGGCAAAAGCGACACAACACTCCCGATGACAGCCATCCCGATCACGCAGACTTGGCCATCTTGCTGACGCGCAAGAACCTGTGTGGAGACTCATGCGACACGCTAGGTGAGCATACACGACAAGGTTATGTCGCCTTGTTAGGTATAGCGTCTGCCCGAACTTTGTTGTTTACTTAAACAATCCGGTCGCGGTGCCTTTGCGACTTGTTGAAAGTGGAACACTGCCCGTGTAAGCCTTCTGCACGCTTGGCCAATCAACTCCTTAGCCCTGTGCAAACGAACGCGCACCGCAAACGCCCCACGTATCCTGCTAGGGTTTGCCAAACTTTACCGGTTTAGTGCTGCTTTTACGGTAAATGATCAAAGGCTTTAGATACTCAATGCCCACGGCTTGCACAAAATAATAGTGAATCACTGGGCTACAGCGATTATGCGCCACATTTCTCCTGTTAACCACTAACTAACAGGCAAGCTAATTCTTGTTTTCTTTGCGCGTGAATTCCAATCGTCCCCCGACGCGGGTTTTACTGACAGGAACAAGTTACTTGACGTCATAGAGGCTGTTATGACTTGATAAACGCTTGACAGGCGACCGCCAGCAGCGAACTCTACCCTAAATGGTTCAGTTTGGGTAGCCCCAAATTCTTTAGGCCGTTGTAAGCATCTCTTGTAACGCACAGTTAGCTTGTAACTATCTGGAGTTTTGGCATAATTGTTGTGACCCAACTTCTACCCCAATGTTCAATCCGGGCTTGTTGGGTACGGCGTAACGCGGTTCGTTTAATCTCTGCAAACAATAGGGTCCATTCTTCAGGACCCGGGTCCGCGACCTGTCTTTGCTTTGCTCAGTTGCACTCTTGCGCGGCGCGTTGATGCACCCCCGGGACCAGGCGGTTAGTGTTGCATCTAAATAAGTCTTGCTAAACGATGAATCACGCCCCGTTCCTTCCGAGGTTTCTGCATGCATCGTAAGCAGAGGACGTTCGGCAAAATGTCAGCGCCTCGGCTAAGTCAATCAAACTCAGCCCCCTTTCGCGGTTAAAACATGCCTGATTGCCACAAAGTCGAAAGCAAAACGGGGCGCCAACACTTGAAAGGCAGCGAGCGTCAATTTGCAACCAACTAGGCCCTTTGAAGGTCGCGAAGGCCACGTTAAGACACTGCCGAATGTAGCCTTTGAACAAACGGTTTCGCCGTAACCTTCTATTGCGCGGGATTTTCGACCCGTGGTAAACGGCGCCTTGGTGTTGATAACTCGATATTAGTGCGCGATGATATGCGACAGCTTTTCTGGTTGATATAGCGCGACCTTCAAATAAGCACCTTGGCGTCAAAACGCTTTGCCGTCCAGTGTTTGTCTTCATTCCAGGTTCTTTTACGTAATGTTACTTTTGTGCGTTTTCGACTTGGATAATATTTGCTTTCTGGTTTCTCATGACGTTACAACACGCCGTTGCCAAGGTGCTTATTTTGTGTCGACCACTTTTGATGTAAAACAGCTAGGGATACTCTTGTCTATGTAGTGTTTACGTAGTGACCAGGTGGTCGCGTAAGGAAGACAACGATTTGTTGCAGCTGTCAGGATTAGGCGCTGGCACACGCAACTCAATGGCCCGAGGTACTATTTCCGACCTGCGACCGATTAAAGCTACCAACGTCCTTGATAACTGCTCTTACGCTTCGATGCCGGTTAATCGCACTCGTATTTGATGCGCAACGACGAGGAAAATCCGCAACTTTACAGGAAGGGCCATAAAAGATGCGTCTCCTCCTTGTCGCTGGACTCTTTCCTGAGATCAAGCACAAGCGGACGCACCGGGCCAAAACACACCACAGATTAAGAGCGTGGCCCTATAAGCGACAACCCTGCGTAACGTCTTTGATGTAGGTCAATAGTCCTAGTTAGTAATGGGTTAGGTGGGGCAAGTGCCCTTCACTCGTCAGTGATGCGATTGCGCCGTCGGAAGTTTACGCGCGTGTCGTATGTGGTCGATGACATCACAGCTGGGCTTAGTGTGTTTAAAGTCGCTTTAAGATTCGGTCCCTGGTTCAAAAGCTAATTAGCGTCGTAGCGACATCGGACCTTCAAATCGACGGCACTTGCAGCGCCCAAAATAGCTCGCCGGGGTCTTATCGGGCACACTTATCGCAAACTGAGCCATGCGCTTAGAGCGCTGGCAAATAAATAGGCACATCCTCAGGACCTCAAAAGATGATTTCAGTCCTATTTTTATCAGCATGCTGTCGACAAAGGTCATTGACAGGAAACGTTTGCGATGTACCATATGTTGCGAAGTGCCAATTAACACCACCGCTGCGTCTTCGTGAAATGAATGGGTGAACCTCAAGAGTTACAATTAACTGCTACAGTAAAGCAGTAGTTGAGATTTCAATTGGTTGTTTGATCTAATCCATCTTGACTTGCACGAAAGCGGTTTACGTCAAACTGATTGTTAACGCAAAAGCTCTCTCGATGATGTTAACCCATTAAAAATAGAGAATGAAGTCAACAGGGGTCGTTAACCTCGCAAAAACAAGTCTCAATTTCGTCTGCTAGATGATTCATGCGACGCCGTGTTTCAGGCAAAACACTGCAGTAATTGCTGGTGGCGCTACGTCATAATATAAGTGTTTACCTGAACCGGGTACAAGGAAATAAAATGGTACCGTAGGTAAAGTTACATGTTACAAAACGGCAATTCGACTGAGTGGGTACGGAAGTGCGGCGGTCTGTGTAGTGTGGAACCCCCAGCTCAACCATTACCGGCGAAGGAAACGTCACATGCTTCACGACGTGAATCGAAGCGATCATTTCTATGTCCGGCGTCGAAAAATGACCCAGGGCGCGATTTTTAGCCCCATGACATCATCGTTCTTGCGGGTTCAACCTTACAGCGATGAATCAAGTTTTTTACCCGTTGGTGAAAAACAGAAAATTCTAACATCAGGCGCCCATGCGTGTTCAGATGGGATTAAGTGCACAGCAAACGAGCCTTAAAAGCTCGTTTAGGTACAAACATTACGTGCGGTGTGCCCCAAGGCGCTTATCCAAAAGCCAAAGAAATGCGCAACCGACCGCAAAAAGTGATAACTTCGCTCGTAACTTAACCACATTCCCGCAGTAATTCCTTAAGTTTAACAAGAAAGTAACTAAAAATCATGAAACAAAGGCGCGATCCTAGCTAATGAAACTGACTACACAAACAGAACTGACATCTTCCAATGCCAAACGGATTACAAGCCAAGTAATCGAACCTCGGCAAGCTTAGTTCACCGCAAAACCCTGGTAAACGAATCAGAGTGGAACCAAAATGCTATTTTTACCCACGAGGGGTGATCAAATTTAAACTTGCAAGCATATCATAAGTAGGGCTTTCGGCCAGCCACTAAAAACTTGAACCAAATTATACGGTTGGGCTTGAGGAGTTGGGGCTCAAACCGAGGCCTCAACGGCTGCGACAAGTGTTTCTCTTTTAACTCGCAGACTTGGCGAAGAACAATCGCTTCTTTGTGCTGCCGTGTGGTACAATAATGCGCGCAATGCGATAATGCTGCCGCAGAAACAGTCGGGTGTGCCGCCTAAACCGTTGGTAGTTAAACACCGAGAAAGCAATTGTATCCCAAACATTTCTAGGGTTGTAATGCCCACATCTTTAACGGTTATCCGCTATTTGCATTTCAGGTATGGCAGAGGTCGGTACTATGTGTTCGGGGCTTCACAGCTGCGCTATAGTCGAAGACGATGGCTTGTCAGCAGCCTACACCGTTGCACATGAGGTAATATTCATATCAAACGAGCATCTGACAGCATTGAATTAGCATCTAACTTATTAACTATCTTAGGTCGGACACGTGTTAAACATGATGCACGACGACAACGGTTTGTGTCAAGCAAACTTTGATATTGACCCCAAAACACACGTGATGAGCGCAACGATGGACCGTGTCGATCGTGATCAGCCCTGGAGCTTGTGCTCTCGTCAAGCAGTCCTGGATTACCTGCAGGAAGGCCGAGGCAATTGTTTGTTGGATAGACCATCCCAACCTAAGGTACATATACAGGGTCATAGATGATAGGCGATTAGGGTTTGCAATGAGCCGTGCAAGATCACGATGACTGAACTGGATAGGGCTTCGCGCCACACCGCAACTTTCAACGAAAAGAGATAGGGAAAAAGTGATTGACGTCACAACATGTTTGTGATTCGCTTATCGGGGCCAAACCAGTCAGTTGCCACAACAGTTTGGGAAGTGTGAAAAATAAACCCTCCTTGAGCGTGATTGATGGCTATCGGGTTCGCTGCTGCATAATACATCAGTGTGATTTGACTAAGATTAACTCTGATGCCAAAGATGCGATTGGCCAATCAGGATCGTTTCCGGATCGCATGAAAAACACCCGCACAATAGGAGCTATTGTCTTGCGGTAACCTCTTCGCGATAACCTTTCTGTGTATTACGACCAAGGCTAATTGCGAGGCACATCCGCACAACGCATGACTTGTTCCGTGCGGTTTAATTCAGAGGAAGTCGTCGCCGATTTTGGTGAGCGTAATTATCGCATCGCTTTTAATTCCCATGAACGGAGCGCGATTGGAGGCTTAACCGGCAATTGTTTTGTCGCAACGAGACGCACTGTCTGCCTGGGTTACCATAGTTATGCCTTCAACAGGCATGGTTATGCCAACGCGGGTACACAAGAAGATAAGGCTGCTACAGTTCTAACCTTTCACATTTTGTGACGCACATTGAAAAGTGGGACAAAGTTAGCGACACAAAAATGGTACCAGAGGCTTTTACTGCATGTTTGACCAATCTTAAGCAACGAGTAGTAATTTAAAAAGCAGGTTAATGATCGACCCAAAATCCAACGCGCCGCCTTTTCGCTTTGTTACGACATAGACGCGTGCGAATCAACCAGCGTTACACTGGCACTTTGGGACAAATCTAAAGTTTTTTTCACATTTCCATAAGGTTAACGAGCCGATCTCTGTTTGCCCGCAGGTCTACCCACGCGAGTTGCCTGGACAGATGTACGACGTCAATGCACAGTGCGAAATGGCGTTTGGCGAAGGAGCAGTGGCATGTCCGTACATGAACGAATGTGGGCGCCTATGGTGTCAACTGCCCAGCGGAACGTAAGTAGCTGTTGTCAGTTTTGGACCAGCTTACGCAAACGTGACATTTTTCTAACCTGTACTATGATTGTAACTACAGGCGAACAAACAAATGCCACACAAGGAATTATCCGCGTGCAGATGGGACGCCCTGTGCGCCAGGAAGACACTGTTTGCAAGGACAGTGCCTACACAAAACGGCTCCAATGCAACCTATCGACGGTCAGTGGGGCTCATGGAGCTCATATGGAACATGCTCAAGGTAAGCATTCGCATCTTAAGCATATCACAAGCTAGTGAAGATTTTGATTTTTAATTTCACCTGGTTGATTAGGACGTGCAGTGGTGGCATCCAGATGTCAAGCAGACAATGCAACAATCCCAGTCCCCAGCACGGAGGCCAATACTGCATGGGCGACCGACTTCGTTTCAACAGTTGTAATAACCGCAAGTGCCCGAAGGTGAATGGCAAGGAACCAGGCGATTTCCGCAGTGAACAATGCGCTTCCTACAACGGACAACATATTCCATTGCTGGGACCACGCAACAACTACTCATGGATACCAAAATACGTGGATGTTCACCAACGAGACCGTTGCAAGCTAATCTGCCAGTCAGTGCAAACTGGTGCCTACATCACTTTGGCCGACCGCGTGGTCGACGGCACGAGGTAAGAGCACTGCTCAAGTTTGTTTTGCGCAGGGTGGGAAGGTGTTGTCTGTTTGCATAGCCGTGACTTTGTGCCTCTCTGTTCACAGATGCGGTCCCGATACGGCGGACGTGTGCGTTCACGGCCAGTGCATGCCTGCAGGCTGCGACGGTGTGCTCAACTCTAAAGCCAAATTCAACAAGTGCGGCGTGTGCAACGGCGACAAGTCGACCTGCAAACGCGTTCGAGGTAAGTGTCCTATAAAATTGATATCACTTCTGATGCGACCGATTTCTCCCACGACGATATCTTGCGTTGAGGCTGTGGGTGTCCTGTTGCCGCGTGTGTAGCTGAAGTGGGGCCGCACGCCGCTGCCGTCTATCTGACCGAATAAGGGGACGGGACGAGGCAACCGCTAACTCCGTCGCGTTTGTGGCATTTCTTTCGCTCTGCGCCGAAAAAAAAACGTACGCACGATCCGGAACGACCTTAGCAATGCTCGTGCAGAAATTAAAGCACCCTAAAACGGTTACTAAAGTGATACGAATGCCGACTTCAGACCCCATGGCAGTCAGCAATCGTGTGTACTATTCAACAAAGCCGCTGTTTTGACAACAAAAGACAGGCGAGCGTTGAGAAAGCCAGATATGTCACCGTCTCGCTAAACGGAGTGACAAACGGCCTAAGGATTTGCCGCAGTTTGGCAACGTCAAGTGACAGGCCGCATTTGGAATAGCGATGTCTATGAGCAATTGACAGTCCGTGAAAGCAGCAACGCTAAGTAATCCATTTCACCTTGGTGGCCAACCAATGGCGCAGTTGGTTTCCCGAATGCGCCCAATGATAATCAACAGTCGAGACCGGGTTGGGTTTTGGCTGCAGCAAGACAACACCCACAAACCGCATTTTGTTTACACATGAAAGTCACGCTTGACCCCGATTGGCGTAGACATCAATTTTTCCACCTCATGTTTATCCACATACCGCGGGGCGAGTTATATATAGATCGCGCAGTGGGTTCTCATAAACTCGCCAAATCTGAGTTGTCACAACGGCGCATTACAAACCGGAAAACAAGTAGTT
Organism: Phallusia mammillata; assembly: GCF_965637545.1. Taxonomy (NCBI): domain Eukaryota; kingdom Metazoa; phylum Chordata; class Ascidiacea; order Phlebobranchia; family Ascidiidae; genus Phallusia; species Phallusia mammillata. Next base: position 11,358,724 of record NC_137252.1, read on the forward strand.
ACAACGAAGGCAAGGCAACCTGAACGGATTTAGCATTCAAACCTCGGTCGCGTAATTAGAACGGTCAAAATGGCGAGGACGGGTCACTGAAACCCGCCTTAACCTCTACACTGACCCGTAGCAGAATTGCGAGCTGACCACAGTTTGCTCATGGGATAAACAGCGCTTTCTGGGTGGCGCCTGTCGTATAACCGACGAAGATCGGCACTTCAGCCGTTAGCTCTTTTAGTTACCTCCTTCTTCGCATAGTTTTGTATCGCATCATTCTTCATGTGATGTAGTGAACAAGGAATTAGAAGCCAAACCCGTTCGTGACATTTCGGGGCGTAATTTAACGTGTTAGGCAAATTGTTACCGGACTCACCCTATATTTTCATACAAGCGCTTTACGCTTCATTTGCTTTCCAGGTAAATACAACCGACGCAGCCCCGGGTACAATGACGTCATCACACTGCCTGTCGGCGCCGCCAACATCAAGATCACGCAGAAAGGTTATCGTAAGAACATCTACGATGGCAACTACCTTGCCCTACAAAACAGCAGAGGAGAATACATCCTCAATGGAGCGCTTACGTTGATCACCATTGCCAAGGACATTGAAGTTAACGGTAAGAATTGTTAACAAGTTGTACAGTAAACAGCTTTTTCGTGAAAATGGTCTTAAACATGCATGTTTTGTTATTATACAGGATCAGTCATTCAATACAGCGGCGTAAGCAAAGTGACTGAGCGCATTCACACCACTATGCCCTTGAAGGAGGCCATCAAGCTTCAAGTACTTAGCCTTGGTATTCGTGGATCAGATATCGCACCGCCAAGCATCAGATACCGATATTACATCTCGGTTCCGCGCCGTGCAGCAGCCAGACGAACAGGGGTACGTGATATTGAAATAGGATGTGTATTTACTTCGATAAAACATTTGACTCAATTTAAACTTTAAGTTTTTTCGTTCAGGTCAAGCCCACGGTATTGCAACGATCGACCGTTTCACACAAAGTCAAAACTACCAAGGCTTCACGCAAACACCAACCTAGATGGGTTGCTGGCCGATGGAAGAAATGCCGATCCCAAGGCAAACAACAGTGCGGATCTGGTTGGAAAACAAGAATTGTTTCCTGCAAAATCGGAAAACGCGTCACAACTGGGTAAGTTTAAACTATATTTTTGAAACTGACCAAAATTATAGACTGGTTTTGTTTCCGCTTAATTTTACAAGACAGATACCTTATAAACAAAGTGGGATGAAAGGAAAAACGATACATTTGAACACCATTAAATGCGTATTAGCCCTTGTCGTTCAAAAAGTTTCGGAAATTAAAACCACTAACGAGTTTAAATGGCGCGTGCACTTCGCTTAAACATGGCCCGCAGTGTTATATCCAACGTGTCAGGAGTATCACAAAAACACGCTTCGGGTCACCACTTCACTTTCTGCGAGAACCTGCGATTAAGTTTTTGCCTCAATTGCGTTGCCCCAAGGTCATTAGTTTCAAGTGTATCATTGTGCTCGCTTAGCAACCGATGTGTGGGAATGGGAGGCTGAAAAGATATCGTTTTCTTGTTGTGCATTGTGGTTACAACCCTCTCACGCGCCACGCGCAGGTCGATTGAAGCTGTTTACGAACAAGTAGAAAGACACAGTTGGTGATGAACAGATGAGTCGCCCCCTAATACCGGTGACTTAATTGCTTCAGCTCGCTACAATAAAAGAACGTGCGCGGTAACGCGGCTGTAAAGTCGAGACGCAAAAAACATGAAAAAGAAGTAACTTAATCGACAATGGGTTTTGTGAAATGTTTGACTCCCAGAGCCTCACCAACAATGCCAGCAAGGGTAGGCGATAGTTCGAACCATGTTCTCACCGCATGTTATTGGCCAGGGTGACATGTTTTGCGCTCCCACACCAAGCATCAATTCGCGGTTGATCTAAAGCGGCCCGACATGCGCTTAGCGACTTAAGGCCAGAGAAACGTCGACTGATCTGTTTGTGGTTAAATCAACCTCCGGTCGCGTAATAATAACAGCAATGCGGTCTTGGTGGCAATCCGGCCGGAAGTTTTCGAAGGTCGTTATTTGATTTACTCGTCATATTTATGTCACTGTTGACAGTTACAAAATAACATCGGCTTCACCAGGACATTTCAATTGCTTTGCCTCGCGATCTCTAGATACCTGGTTAATACGTAACCAGTGGCGCCCAGGGACTGTCTGGTTTTCTAATTGGGGCTTTGAATGCGGCAAGGCGCAAGAGATGTGCGTAATTGACATTTAAAACCAGCGTCCGCTACCGTTGCAAAACAAACCACTACACAGCAACTGAGTGCGCTTGGATGAAAAATGGAGGATAACTTTTCCCACACATATCGTTCAATTTAAAACATACGGGCGTGTGAATATTTCAGATATCACACCAGTCATCAAGTTGAACGTAAAAATTATGCGACCGCAGTACCGTCAAGAAAACTAGCACACCCTCCTTGCGCACCGGTGGCCCGACCACAAACAGCCCCTTTTCAGAGTTTTGTTGAATGTGTGGTTTGCGAACTTTGCACGTATGAAAAAACTAACCAGTATCTATCTTAATTTCCAGGTGCAACCCAGACATCAAACCCTACGACACCTTGCCTTGTTTCATCAAAGCTTGTCCCACAGTGCAGCCTCGACGCCGATTTCCGACTCAAGACAGCCAGCCAACTATCGTGAACCGCTACAACTACGCCTTCTGGAACGCCGGGTCATGGGGCCCTTGCTCAGCGTCATGTGGGCTTGGCACCAAAATGCGCATTGTCAAATGTCAGATAAGATCAGGCCGTTTGGTCGCTAACTCAAAATGCGATGCCGGTCGTCGACCATCCGAGCGCCACGGCTGCAAGCTGCGAGAGTGTCCGTAAGGACGAATGAGGGAACAATCCGGAAAGGATATCTAAGTAAAGGAAAATGAGTTGAGCATTGGCTCAGTGCTGCTAGAAACAGCGGAGAAAGCGGCATCAGAAGGAGGGAAAGAACTCATGCGTGTGGTGCATGTCACATCCACGTACACTGTAGAAAGTTAGTTGGCTATCGAGGGCCGGTGTTAAAATGTCTACTTGCCCTGCACTGTTAAAGCACTGTGTCTGTTTTTTCTTTCTGTTATTTGTTTCGTATTTATTCGCGTGTAGATTCGTGTGCTAACGACGCGACTTTACGCTAGTGCACGCCTTCATTGCAACCCACATAATTTATGCTTTTTCGAACATGTTCCTTATGTACAATTTCTTTTATTCTCCTCTCCACTTGCCCATGTCCTAAACGGTATTCTTTTGTCACGGTAGAAAGCCTCCAGCCAAACTTTTTGTTTTGCGTCACGCAAATTCCTACAGTAGACCCTTGGTCTATTCAGAAAAAAACGTTCGAACCCAAAACCAAACACGTTACAATTTTTCGACAAGTGGACATTATTTCAACTGGATTTTCATGTTTTTAATTGCGCCAACAAGCGCTGCAAGCAGACTAGTGTGTTCGTGTGTGTTAAAAAACTGTTTTTAACCGTACTATATTTTTAGCGCGCTCCTCATTCTTAAGGTGCTACATATAACCTCGAAATGCCGTTTACTTCTTCAACACAAAAACGAACAGTCTTCTTACTAACGGCGCCATACCCTTAAACGTCGTGCGTCCAATTAGGCAAAATTGCCTATGTACTTATCCTTTAGTAAATATATACATGTTTAGGTCCTACGAAACTATACTATTCAGTTGTTGGACTGTAAATCGCCTATTCGTGCCTATTTAGTTTTGTTTTGCCTTTGTCATGCGTGAACTTGTGCCCTTTTTTATTTATAACGAAGAAAATATTTTCATACAACTTTCATACAAAACAACTCCAATAAAAAGTTGAAACAAAAACGTTTTTCTTGAAAAAATACAAGTAGTAGTTGAGCCCAGAGCCAGTTATGTAAGGGTAGGATTAGCGAGCTTGTTTTGCACGGAGCGCTGAGCAACAGAAATGCGAAAAGTTCTTTATCTTGAGACCCCAGGCCTAATTACTTGAGAAGCAACGTTTGTTTATATTTTCGTTGGCCCAAATAGTCGACGCCCGGTGAGAGTGTTTCACGGGCGAAGCACTGGAACTCCAGTGTTTTCAGCCGCGCTAACAAGTCAAGGGCACGAACTTTTCAATCTCGCCCTAATGTCAACAACTCAGTACACAAATCTACAGTCACAGCTGAGCTTGAGTATAATGTATGGCGTGTCACAAAGGTTCAATAGCAAACAGAAATATCATGTGTTAGCAAGTCAGCGTTTACGATATTATGCATCGCTTATATACTACGGTTCCTGGCGAAGTCCTCAACTCCAAAACCATTAGGCTACCCCAAGCACTCAAATTTTCGCCGAAGCGACGCACAACAAATTTTCGTAATGGTTTGCTGTAAAAGCTTGGCTAATGCGACTTGAATGAGCGCGGTAAAATGTTATTGTTTAGTGCCACGTTCCAGTATGTTCACACAAAACGCATTCCGTAACGAAGGAATGCCCTTTTTAACAAAAAAATTATAAATATTTTATTAATGCGCTTTTCCATCCCTGTTTTTGTTTAGTTCATTACGGGAAAAAGCTCTGGTATGAACACGCTAAAACGTTTCCTATCATTTAGTTTGTACAACAATGATTCGTGTAAAAATGCAATACTTAACATGCAAAGTTTCAACATGTTTTCCGTCATTTCTAATTTAGTAGTCAAGGTGAATTAAATAAATATCGCAACAAGTTATTTCTTCGCCATATTGCTTTAACCTTTCACGCGCTGAGAAATAACCACCAGAAGGTAATTCCATGAACACAAATCAATTTTAAACACTGATCGCGCTATCCAAAGAAGGTCAAATGTGTAATGGGGAATATGACATATAGTTAGGAATAAAATGTACATGCATTTAACGTGTATTTTTAGTGACTCTCGCTTCGTCCTGCGTCAACGGTGGTGTCGATTATTGTCTGCGCAAGATCCATCTGGCCTACGTGACGTCACGGCGCTTGGCCTCTCTCGCGACCCGCTCAAAAATAGAGACCCCCGCGCTATTGTAAAGTATGACGTATGGACTTCAGGGCGAAGGCAATAAATGTTCGGGGTCAGGGTTTGAATGAAACGCGCCAGCAGGAGAGAACAATTGAGGCTTTGGGTGACGGTGAGACAAAGAGCTTTGCGCCGAAACAAAGATTTATCCCTGATTTTAAAAATAGCGTTCAATCTATAGCGCCCTACATTACAAGTAAAGTGTTTTGAAATTGGTTAATCTCCAGTAAAGGAGTTGGTACTGAAACATAATTTGTTGTGCATGTACACTTGCTCCATCATTAATACAAATATACTGTCAACAAAGCATCGTTTGGGAATTACAGTTTCTGACATATTATTTGTAAACAAGCGGAATATTAGGAAAAATTTCCATTGGGGTGTACCCCAGTGCCTTAAACGGGATTAAGTAAATCAAACCGAGGCTATTGTTGATGTTGCCAACAACTGGCGAGGTTTAACAAGAATTATAAGGTAAACAATGAATCGCCTTTATGTGACTTACTCGAGGAACATTTGGCAAAACGAATGAAAACGCACAAAACAATTTCGACCCAACGACACATTTTATTTTGTATAAAGCACCCTATGCAACCTAGACCGTATCTACTACAGAATACTACAGATGTGCCAGTGGCCTTTTCACCGAAGTAGTTATATATATACATAGTAGGCATTTTTATAACCAGCCAAGTTCAAGACGCGTTTATTCTTTTGCAAATGTCAACAACTTCCTAGGTCTTGGCGTGAACAATCGCAGATCATTTAATGGCCCGCGAACACATGTTGTGCTGTCAATCAAAAAATCTCCCATGCAGAATGTACGATATGTCAAGGCGCTTGAACTTTCCCGTGCATGATCGTCGAGTTTTCCGGATCAGGACTCTTTTTCAGTGCCTATATAGATCTCGACTTTTTGATAGCGATCAACGAACCGCGCGCGTGCCTAATGAATGAGGCTGTGGCTGTCTGCCTAAATGAGCGAGATTACGAGTGTACACAAACAAACCAGGCCAGATTTGCAGGCGATCGCCCAGCACAAAGCGCTTATTGTCTGACCCTTTAATGCGGTAACGCTTCAGGGCGCCGCTCTGTTTCGTGGTCGTTGAAAGTATAATATATTACATAATGCACAAACAGTGCGATCCGCAATAAATGAATTTTCAACGTAAAAACCGTGAACAAAAGCAAACTGTTTACGTTGGTGGATGCAAAATTTCATCCGCAAAAATTGTGGTAGGAAGTTGGAAAACATTCAAACGCTATATTCCCGGTATTTGCCCAAATAAATAATTATTTTAGCGAAATAGATCTACGTATCGAACCTTGCCATTTTGACACGTTCATCAAACACGTATCGTAGGAATTTTCAATGGACTTTCAATAGGAGTGAGTAAAAATAAACACGAAGATATGATATAAGCGCATCATCATGTCACCAAGCAGGAAAAATGCGGCTGGTTAACCACGTTCTCGAGCGGATGTCAATCAGTAGTAACTCGTGAGAAAACAATGAGGTTCCAATCGGCACCAAGTCACAGATCAACTGTGACGTCAACAAATGGACCGAATTAAACGAAATCTTGCGACACGTCGAATCTCAAACCGCTGAAAGGTTGCGTAAAATCGTACTATTCAATGTGAAACAAAGCAGGCTGCTGGCAAACAGATGTCACTGGAAGAAGTTTCTCCACAAATGAGCTAGATTGGGCTGTTGGTAAAACGATTGGCGGAAGTCGTTTTGAAGGTTTATTGCGATCGTTTCTGTAACAGTGTGACAGACTGCTGACAAAAAGCTGGAGGCTCACAGGGTGACAGTGAATACAGTCGAGTAATGCATAAAAGCAAGGTATCAAATTTGACTTAACTAAAAAAAACGTGAATGATAACAACATGGCAATGTTACAAAGATTAATGAAGTCAGAAAAGCTGTTGCGCACCAACAATTAAAATGATAACGCTGAGAATGCAAATAAACACAAACGGTTAAGTTACCCTAAGTCTCTCATAAAAAGCACCATTTGAAAGACCCAAACCCGTTTTTCGACTTGCGCGAAAGTGAATGCTATTTAAAAGTTCAAACAATACAAACATGCAAGAAATAAAAAATAACGTTGTTTGTTCTTATTTTATATTTTCATGCTAATTCCAGCTTTGTTAAACTGTTTAAGCTTTTACCGGTAGATAGAAGGTATAGGAATCAGTGAAGTTCTCGTCCTAAAATACATTATAATAGTCGCTGCAGTCCTAGAGCGCCATCTAGCGCCAACATTGTAATCCTGTATCTTACAATTCATAATACTTGCAGATGAGCCAAATGCACAGACAACTGATTGAAACAGCCTCACAATCGATTGCAGTGACAAAATCGTGGCCACAACCAAGTTAGTAAAAATAAAACATAGACTTACCATTTAATAAATGCAGTTCATCCTTTTTTCCAAAGATAAATATCCCATTTTCTGTTGCATTATATACTACATACATTTTAAATGACAACATCAACAACCAGACCACTACAAACAATGATATGTTGAAATAACAATTAAAGGTGCTTAGCAACTGTGCAGTGATTGAAACTATCACATCAAAAACACAACATTCTTCACATTAAAACCACAAAACACTGCTCAAATGGTGCACAAAAAATGTTTAAAAACCCATTTCCTAATGACTCTTGAGTTTTGCACACCATTTCCACACATAAAAATAATTAGTATGGTGCTTATTTTAAAGATTTTCTGTTTCAAATGTGTGGCAAACAAAAAGCTGGCTACCTAAATTATAGCTGTTTTTACAAAATGTGCAAACAATAGATAGTACATAAAATTGCCAAAATCAGTCCAAAGTTGAATATTTCAAACCCTTTATTAAAAGTTACATATTCTTTATGTACAAAACTGTGATAATCAGCAGTACCTTACAAGGTTTATCATACTTTCATTTATGATTTGAGGCATTACAAAGTTGCTGTTTCAATTCAAATCCACCTATCATGCTTTTTGTGGTTATGTTGAGATCATTTTTTTTTAAATCTTGTATTGTCCAATTCATTTTTTTAAATCAGTGCCATAAGAGTCGACAAAAGTATTACTGATATTCAATAACTGATAGCCACCAAAACTTAAACCTCTGTGGACACATGACTTGGTTTTCACTTGTGTAGTGTCTCAGTTGTTTTAGCACAAAGCCAATTCATACCAAGATACCATCAAAATTTTGAAAACTAACCCATTGAATGAATGTCGCTAAATAGAACAGTGGTTCCCAACCTTTTTGTAGTCATGGACCCCTTTTATAAATTTTATAGGTCAGCAGACCCCCAACGCAATTTAGTCATGTTATGTTTTTTGTTTCCTGCATTATACATTATTATACTTTTGCTTATAAGGGCAGAATTTTCATCAACCTTCACAGTCCCCCAATCTCAATAAAGTTCTGTGCTGTAGCAGTCAATGCAACGGAGAGATAAATTTTCTGGTGTACAATACTTTAAACAAAGCACAATAAGTTCTATAGTTAATAAAGTATATCTAAACATGAAATAATCCAATTTAATGTAATATATTAGCCAAAATACAACATATATGAAAGTTTTAATTATAAATTGCTCTATACTAGATGGTAAAAAAGCTTACTTCTTCCTTATCATCACTCTATTTTTTTTGTTACAGTTATAACATTGAGACATTTGTGGTTATCTGGGTGGAACATTTGTAGGCTTATACTGTTCCAATGGTCATTACAAACGTTACAAAAACTATCTAGATTTTATAGCCATCATATAGATCCAAAATTTTACATCTAGACTTAACCAAAACCGTCCAGACTTAGCTATAAAATATCTCGAGTGGCAGTCCTAACTAGCTTACCTGAAATTGAGCTTCAGCTTTTTCCGGCGGGACAAACTACATTTACATCACAAGCATTTCCCGCCAAAACATTTAGCGCCAAAATGTGAAAACCAAGTTCAACAAATTTTGACATTTTTATAAAAATGCAATTATTTGCAATGACTGTCGACTTACAATAAATATATGCGCCCCTTTTCTACTTTTCTCAGGGAAATCAGAACATCTGGATGACAATAGTGATGGGGAAATTTAAATGACACGTTAAAAAAATCCCCCTTCCATACAAGATGGACTAGATCCGATTGTCGTGTTTTGTTTTGGCAGGTGACTAATAGTTTTCAAGTGTTATTTGACTGCATTTGTTCCGTAATTAGACATATTTCACGCAATGGATGATTGTTGCTTCTTTTCGATGGTTTTGGAACATTTGCAGGTAACTGAAGTGACAAATCAGAAAATATTGTTAAGCCTAAACTGATTGATAAACAGAAGCACATGTTTCAACATGCAATTTTGACGGAAAAACTTTTTTTTGTTTCACAAAGGACAAAATTAAATACTTTGGATTAACATCCTTGAATAAGTATATTTTGTGGTATTTGTACCTTATAGTTCTAACTACTGCATGTCAATTGTGAAATACTTTCCTACTTTCTAGACACAACACAAGACACTCCACAAAGTCTTTGGGGAGTTTCAAAATATTTCAAGAGTACCTGTTTCACAAGAATGCAAATTTGGACTTACCAAAATCATGTTTGATGTTGGCAAAATGTTTCAGCAAAACAAAAACCTCTTGCAACACTTTAAAATGTACCTGAAGTGCAACCAGTGGAAAAATGTGCAATTAAATCCTATGCTTCTTTCAACAAGCATAAACTGTAATGAAACCTCTGCTGCAACTGCTGATAGAAAAGATCTGGAAATAATTAAATCTGCTATAGAGGTACCAAAGAATGTTATGTTGCAATACCACCATAAAACTCAAAGTAGCATGACAAGTTTTGTTCTAAACACAAACCCACAAGCTGTATTAGGCAATAAATTTCCAGCTCCACACACTTTACCATTACCTTCTGAGACTCCTTGCTTTGATGAAAGTGAGCACTCTACTTCAAGTTCTGATGTTTTTCATGCAAGTCCCCCTGTTTTAAAACTACCCAACATTGAGTTTGGGGATGTTGGTACTGTGGATCGCAATCAATTTGAGGGCCCTGTTGTTAATAACGCCAGACCAGTTTTAGCATCCTCAAAGTCAGACCCAAACAACAGTCCGGGTAAAATGCAGAAGCATTCTTCTAAAGAAAGATGGTTAGTTTTGTATTGTAACTAGAATTTGCTTATGATTACAATCTAAATAAGTTAAAAATAAAAAAAAAACTTTTATAAAAGCTTGTAGAAAGACTGATGATGGCATGAGCATTTGCCGAAACGTTTGAACAATAAAGCATGTCGCTTTTTACGTCTATTTGGGCCGTTATTTTCACCATTAAACTTTTAGAAAGAATTTAGTGGAAACTTTGAATTACTACATTTCTTTGTGCAGTAAAACGGATTCTGACTTACACAATCATAATGAAAATGATGTATGTACCTCTTCACAATCTGCTGCATCATTTTTTGTTGGACCCCCTCTCAGCACCAAGTGTAAGTTTGTGAACATTGATTTGTGCAATTGTTTATTATTTTTATTTTTTATAATTTTATTTTTTTTAATTATTTTTCCATAACATGAAACTACATCCTTGTTGTTTAGGTTTACGAAATGTCTTCAAAACATTTATAAAAACTCGACTTCCACAACAAAACTCTTGGTTCACCTTTATAAGATTTGGCCTGGAACTTTCCGATCAAGACATCAATCACATACTGGAAGATTTTAAGGATAATGCTTTTGCCAGGAAATTTTCATTGCTTGAAAAGTGGGCAGAGGGTATGTACAGGAATTGTATTAGTATTTTACAATGTAGGGACAGAGAATTATAGACCTACTTGGTGGGTTTACTCATCACTCATCAGGATGCTGCCACAAATGTATTGTAAACAATCAAAGATAGATGCTGAAGAGTTGATTGGATATGTAGTCATACAATAAGTTGGAAATAAATATCTGTTAGAATGACAGTTGTTACAGTTTTGGTGTGTAACCATATGATATTCTATTGTTGTAGGGAAAACTTTTGAAACGGAAGACGAGGTTATGAATCTACTGGATGCAGCATGCAGAGCATCGATGTAAACATCAAAGGTTTTTAATACAATTTGAACTCAGTGTCTTGGAAAGACCTTTTTTGCATTGTTAACTTGGAAAACCCACAAAAGAGGCATTTCATTTAAAGTGTGTGGTGAAAAATGTAGCAACTACTAAAATTGGCTTTGCTGGTATAAATGTTTTCTGGTACCAACAAATTCACAATTTATTTTGTTCCAAGAGGAATTATTTATGTTATGCATTGTTTCTCTCATGTTTCTGCTGTGCACTGTAATTTGTACTGAGAAGTTTCATGATATGAAAGTTTTAGTGGACTGACACCACCAATCTGTAGCAATCATGTACTTGCAAAATGCAACAGTTTTTAAATTTTTAGTCTGCGTAGTATCCTTTTATTGTGCCATGGCATTCCTTTAAGAGCAAACATGTCTTCTGCTTTATTTTGTTTTTATTAGAAAAAAATCTGCTATTTTTATTCAAACGTTAGTAAGCTGCAGTTGTGTTTCTTGTGCAGTGACCTTTTCTTATGTATCGTTTATAATCAACTTGTGTGGGGTTTGATAATAATTTTTGTCTCATGATATTTTTTAGCATTTTATAAAAAAGAAAGGGCCATGTATGTAAGTTTATTTTGTGTTACAACATTACCAATTATCACAACAGCATACAAAAACATTAGTCAAAATTTCTGTGTGTTCCACTTTATACTGTCCAAATACCATTCCGTTATTTCCACTGGAAACATATATGTCCGCTATTTAATGTGCCACCCAAATGCTACTGATGTTTCTTTTTTATGAACCAACTCAAAGTGATAGCATGTTAAAAAAATAAAAGTTGACAAAACCTGGTGTATTGTTACATTTTAATTTGTTTGTTGCTATCTTTTTCAACGCCAAAGGAAATGTTGGCTTGCATATAAACATGTTCAAAAACAGTAGATTACTTATAAATAATATAATATGCTTTACTTAAATCAACTCAACTTATACCCTGGGTCCATAAGAGTTTAAGCGGCCCACTAATATCAGTTTAAAATTGAAATCAACTATTAGGCATGTTTTTTTGATTTAAAGGTGAAACATTATTTAGCTGATTATGAAATTTAGCATTTTACTTTACATGTTAAATACAGATCGATGGGGCATCAAAATATACCTAATATTCGAAAGCGTCCCAAGAGTGTATGGCACCAGCACATTCTTTTCCTTTCCAGAGCCCCTGGTTGTACCAATAGCGAAATAGGTTTATTAGTTGTTTACAATGGCAAAATAAGAAAACGTTCGGACAAAAAAAATGTATTTAACTAATATTACAAGGCGTTATTGCAAACCGTTGTCTTTAAAAGTTGCTTACGTTAATTACCCACATGCAGATGCTTTAATTATTCTAAAGCAATTGTTACGTGCGCTACATCGTCATAATTGTGTCACGGTGTTTACAAATGCATGTGACATGTCTCTATGTATCTTGGTATCGAAACACGTCAATCATATTTTCGTTACGTATTAAAGTCAACGCATAAGACTTTGCAAAGCTGCGAAATCAAGTATGACACATTTTTCATGCCAACCAAGGAGCAATGCTGAAGCCGTGACCTCTTGGGCAAGAGACCGCTACTGTTTATGGACATGTAATGCGTCATTTGGTGCTTTTTGTACGTAACGATGATGTTGCAATTTAACATAGGTTTCGATGTTAAGTTCAATTACGCAGATAACTTATACCAACACGGTGCTCACAAAAGTATACTAAATTGTATGTACTTTGATAATCGCTGGTGTAAATGTCAGTGTCATTAGGTTTTACTTTATGAGAAAAAATGATTCAGTTGTTTCCCCTTCGTGAAAAAACTCAGAGATGCAAGGTCGGAAATACGTCAAAATATTTTGGAGTTTGATCAAGTGTGGAGAATGATGAGTGATTCACCGGAAAAAATTGGGATTGTGACTAAGGGATCACCACCCTAAAAAAACTTTTTGGACTGGCTTAGATACACGTTTAGTAAGCATGGTGTAAAATAACCCTCATTACGTATTTTATGTGGTGGCAACAGCCAACAAATATCACTGCAGTTACAAAACCTGGCTGTCATTGTGTTTGGTTTTCGGATAGCTGTACTTCAATAACAACAGTTAAATGCGTTTTGAATTTGTATCTTTGTTTGTCCATTGTCAAAATTTGTGTCTTTGGCAAAAAGAAAAAAAAATACTTCAAGCGATGCCACCAAGAAGTAGAAATGAATGCAACACACCGCTAGATGTCCCTCGCGACTCACATACATTTTTAAACTTGATGTGAGAAGTTCAACTCGACGATTGATGCGATGGTAAAATTAAGAACAAAGAAATCGACATTGTTATTTTTACAGAAGATAGAGCTTTAAGGCAAGAAAACTTTTACTTGAATTTTAACTTTTTTTGCCAAATCAAATTTCTTCTATGGTAATGTATAATTTATGTAACTTTACAAGACGCAAATTTTTGAAAACTGATTTTTGGGGAAGCGCAATTTATGAGTAATGATCGTAAATGTTGTGTGGATGACAACAAGTGTTGACAAACAAGCCACGTAACTATATGAAACAAATTTCAACTGAACAGGCCAGACAAACAAAGGCGACTTGTTTTTGTTGCCAAACACGTTTGTTACCCACAATACGAGTGATTGTCTAAAAATTTGGCGAAGAAAGATTTTAGCAAACCGCACTTTACGTGCCTGCGTTGCAAGTTCGTATTAATTATAACGCGTTGACAGACGAGAAAAGTCTAAGAAGGTTTCCAGTTTACTAGACATTGGAATGCGGTGTTTAGAAAACAAAGATGTTGTGCTGTTATACCAGACTGGTTTGGAAACAAATGTTCGGGAAATGGAGATGACATTTTCATCTTGCACGGCACTGACCGTTTATTAAAAAAAGTATTTTATGAGGTCGTCGTAAAATTTCCGCTTTTAAAGCACCAATCTCACATTTCTGGCCTGCAAAGATAAACAGAGTGTGAGGAACCGGTAAAAATAACACCTTATACACGCGTCAGGAGGCGCCTCGTCAAAACTTCGCACCAAGGTCGGCAAAAGCGAACGCTTTTTCGCTTTTTTATCTTTCCGCCTTCCTAAAACGTCAAGCCCTAAGTCGTCGAGCGTAGCACGAGCGTTTTAAGCGATCCGGACAGAAATGTTGTTTTTAAGTGTTTGAAAAGGGCCTTTCCTCGCCAATGGACGACACCCGCTGAGGCGGTTGTGTTTGTGGTATGAAATGTGATGCTGCTGATATAAGCTTGGATTTCTACAGCTTAGTTTAGGTTAAGTTTTAAACGACAAGTATACATATATGTTGTAGTAGGCATTATGTATTGCAGTTTAAGTTACACTGCCAGTGGACAACCAATCCGTGCAATACGTGTCTCGCGATTAAGTTACGACTGTTCTGAATACTTTTATTTTGTTGGACTTAGGGACATTATCAGCTGTCTCGCTGTGTTGTTCTTTAGGACCTTACCTTTATCTGTTTGGTCTTGGTACAGACCACAATATTGTTTGGTTTTGCGGTTGTCGACCGGTAGTTCTTGAAAAAATTCATGAAACCATAGAAAAGTGAGGAGAATAATAGTTTCCCTAATTCGATCCAGAATATAACGATGCAAATTGCAAACTTTTTGTGCCAACTTGAAAACATGTAGTGAACACGTAGTTGTCGTACCTGTTTTAGTGAGTGCCAAATAATGTTAAAGAGTCTTTGATGTGGTAACTGTGTCAATGGCCAAACCCGACAAATGTTATTGAGCATAATTTGTGGTTCCAAAGCTTGAAAATAACAGAACAAAAAAGCAAAATGATCGCCATAAAATGACAATGGTATAGGTTTGGTTAAAAGAATGTTACGACGTTTTGACAATTACGTGTCCTCTTAGTTTGTTTATAGTACGATTAAGAACGACAATTTTACCATGCATTATGCTGACTTTTGTTTTTCGAATTTGAGTGCTCTCGAAAGTGTGCATTGTGTGGGCAACATTTCATTTCAGTTCGCTGCTTGTTTGCGCTTATTGCACCTGTAGTCTACACCAGTGGTTCCCAACCTTTCGTGGACCATGGCCCCCTTAAAGTAACTTTTTGGCCTTGTGGCCCCCTTCAAGTTACCATGTAGGACCTGTGGTCCCCTCAAAATGTAGATAGCAATCTCGCGTTGGAATGCGGTATTAATTTTGGTCTTAAACAGGTCTAATGGAGTAAATGAGCGTGATAAACCTCACTATAAACAAATAGTGTGTGAAATAGTCGATTAAATTCGGGAATAAAGTTAAAGTGAAAATGACTTTTAGTGGGTGTTTCTTGTGAATCTACGCCCGTGCCCCCCCGGAACACAGCTCCATGGGCCCTGGTTGGGAACCACTGGTCTACACGGTTTGTTTGTGGTCGTACATTGTGATCGGTACGGTTTTACCACTTTGTTCAGGGTAATAAACTGTTGAAAGCTCAAGTCATTGTGTACCTGTGGGTCATGGGAAAATACAGTCCAGTAGTTTATTACCGGGAACTGCATAATTTTACACACAGAAAGCAAAAGATACGTGCCATTGACAACGTTTTGAAGTAACTTTATCTGCATGTAAGCTTAGGAGTGAGTGCTGAAGGCAAGATTCCTTGAGTTAGCCAAGCGTGTTGCAGCAAAACAGTGTTGAAAGCTGTGTTACGCCGTTGACCCAAAACAAAAGGGGGCTTGCACAGATTCTATAGTAGATGCATTGCAGCTAATACATCTATCCGATTACTACTTGCAAAGATTAGGCTGCTTGAACGGCTGTACTGCGTTTATGGTTATAGTTGTAAAAGATGTTAAAACAGCTTTTGTAGCGAGGTAAGAATTGTATATGTGGGCCTGAAAATCGAGTCTCAGTCCGAACTTTTACACAATGAAGCCAGTATTAGGCCCTAAAACTAAATTTACCTCGGCGAAATTACAAACGAAATGTACCGAGTGAAAAGTGAGGCACAAATCAAGACCTTTTTATTTGAACTTTAGCCCGAACCGTCCCGAAAAGCAAAGCCCGACTCAGCTATGAGCAATGTGCAACAGTACAAAAAATATAGTTGCAACTTTGCGTTTCTATCTGACTTTGCGAACGGATAACGTCATATTGTATCTAGTTTCCAAGTGCACTGTTTTGGGTGAAAACAGTTAAAGCGACAGACCAGAAAATGCAAAAAACAGCTGCATTCAGCTGACGTAAGGAAAACCGATCGCCCCTAAACAGAGCATTAAAAGAAGTCTTGCAGATGTAAACACAGCAGAAGTGCTAACGCGTAAAACGCAAGGAATTCGAGGAAAAGTGTGCCGCGGTTTTGAACGAGTATCTGTCAGTTACATTTGCCAGACTCAGCTGTCTGCTTATGTTTTTATAATTCTTAACGCTATTGGATAAACGAAAATATCTTGGTTCTTTGAGATTGACGAAAAACTGCTTAGAAATTCTTGTTTTCCGGTCCGAAACACCTGTGGTTTAACTAACATCAGACATAACATGAGTTTTCAGTGTTTCCCTTCAAATCTGAACCAACAAAACTGTTGCGCAACGCTCTTTAAAAATTTATGCCGTTTTAATCGAGTCAAACCCATTGAAAGTCCAGATTTTGCAACAAAACACAGTTACACATTTGAAAACTAGAGTTGATCGCGAATGGTTTACGATACGTTAGCGATGTTTGAAATTCAAAGTTCAGAAAAGTTAACGATGTTTAAAGTTCAACGTCATCATATAGATTTTAGGTTTGTTTCCGGAGTTGACTATTTAGTTAACTGCAGTGGTTTAATAGAAACGGAGGCATCAATGAATTGTCGAAAATTGGTAAGAGTCAGATCGTATGCCTTTGTCTTCATGTCGATAATCAGACAAAAAACACCTCTACATTAATTTTCATTAACCAAAAGTTTTCTTGAAATATATATTGATAATAATATGGATATACTCGCAGGTGTATACATACATATATCGAGAGAGGGAGGGTAGGTGATAAGAACACAGAGCTCAGATATTCGTGTGGATTTTGAATACCTATGCTGCGTTTTCTCAAAGTCATCGCCAAAATAGTTTTTGTTCAAAATGTCACGTGACCTATTAAAAAAACTTCGTTTAAAGTTTGTACGCGTCGTCAGTTAAGTAGTGCGAAAGTCTTCGCTGTTCAGTGTCAGGGACCGCGCCTACCACAGCTGGTGCGCGGTTTGAGAGTCCTCATAAGCATTCCAAGGAGCTGACTTTGGCCCTTCAACAAGTTAAAGAAAACACCCGCCTCGCACCAAGCACACCCAGCCGAGCACACCAAAAATCTGTACAGTGTTGAGGAAAAACGGGCAATAGGAGAAAATCATTATGCCAATGCCAACTATAAAAGGAAAATCCCTTCTTCTTGCATATCAGTTTAGGTTGTAAACCTATTGGAAGTGTTATCTTGTTTGATGCTTAGTGACAGATGCGCTGGACTTGAAATGCTACTTAAGTTTATTACGAAGTTTTGTAACTAAGTCGACTGGATAAGGAGCATAAAAAACATGCTGAAAAGTTTTACAAAAATGTTTTGTTGTTTGTTGCAGATCTTATCGTTACATTCCCATTTTCCTACATATTATTAAAGAACAAATATATAAAAATGGCGTGGCACATATTTGAGAAGTTACTTGAAGAAGTTGCCAACTATTCACCATTCATCGGAAAAGTATGGATCACATTTATATTTATATTTCGGTGAGAAAATTTTGTATCATAAATTTGTTTCTGTCACAAAGATCAATGTAGAAAACTACAGTACCTAAACTAAGTAAATTTTGTTACTTTATACGCCAAGGCAGCGATGCCTATATTACCTTCTTTAAAAAAATTGCTGCTTTGCTACCAAAGCACGTATGAGCTTTAACTGTACAATTCTGTCTTTTAAAATTCTGGACGCAATTTAACTATTTAAACGAAATTATTATTTTGACTCACTATCATAATTTCCTACTTCTAATGTCAAAACTTTTATTTTAAATGAAAAACAATCCAATAAAGTGTTTTTCATTTTGTCACCATGTGTTTTGTGTTTACAGTCTTATTATGGTGGTGAGCATTGGTGATACGGTATATGGCGATGAACAGTCGAGTTTTAAGTGCAACACCCTCGAGCCTGGTTGCGAGAACATATGCTACAATCGTTTTGCCCCCATATCTCAGATTAGGTAAGCACTGTTGTAAAAGTTAAGTCCAACAACGATTACACAGAAAACTACTATTTTTGAAGTTTTGTGTGATTTTCACCTTCTTTTTTTTAAACAACTAACTTATCAATTAAATTTTCCGCAAAGAAAACAAAGGCGGTTCGGTTTCGTAAAGCGCGACGGAAATTTCCACTTATGACGCAACGTCATGTGACATCACTGGCGTCCTGAACTCTGCGTCATGTCTGCAGTGACGCGTAACAACGGAGAAGATCGTTTCAAACGTAGTCGACAGTGTTTTTTACGCTCAACTGCCAGCGGAAAATAGGTTACATTTGAAACTATTTTCGTAAAAATGCGACCACGGTAAAACGCAAGGACCTAAAGACGGCCCAAAAATTAGGTTAGAGCCTATTTTACACGTACATCTTATCACAACATGTCGCATGTAGCCAAATTCACGATACCCAGACCTGGTGGAAGTCCCCACCACTCCTAATACACAAGATTGAATAATTGATCTTTTTAAAGGTTTTGGGCAGTTCAAATCCTTTTCGTGGGCACACCCAGCATCATGTTCGTAGTCTACGCTACTCATCGCATGACCACAATTCCACCTGTGGAACGGAGCGAATCGACAAGACGAACAGAAAGTGACTCAACGGCTAGAACGGACGAGACCCAAGGTAAACGAGTAACGAATAACGAAAATAAGATGTTAGGGAAAACCCATGTTATACGGATTTGTAATTTCCATAAAAAATGTAAATGCCTTTGTTATTTTTTGCCTTTTGACGTAGCCAGAAGTTATTTGCCCCAACACGCAAACTCAGCCACTCCAGTGCACTATGTTAGTAAACACGCGAAGAAGTGAAGGTCGGTGTTTTCCTGCGACTTCACATGAAAAATACCCAAGTCATAAACATAAATCGTAGTTATTTGTGGAACTCGTAAATCGACCCGAAAGTTGCACCAACGCTACAAGTTCAATTGGGCGTTGGCTGTTTGGAAGCCATCTTTTTTGTTTTACTCATCAGTTTCGCTGTAGTTTCGAAATTCATGCTTAATGCCGTTTAACTCACTCATAAAATGATAAGTCTTCACATGAAACTATATTTTCTTAAATTTGGTTGAACATCTTAATGTTCCATATTCTGTTATACCAAGTGTGGTTAATTTGAGAGTTTAAACGACCGTGCAATAAACCAAAAAGAACTCAAAAAACGACCAAAAATTTTGTAAAAAAGTTTGTATGTCAACATGTTGGCAGCAATAGATCATGCGTTATTGACTGTTGACCTATGGTTACAAATAGGGCATTGTGAAATGTATGTGGTTTTATAATTACCAGAAAGCGGTCGGGGGGAGAGAAAACGGCGGAAAACTAAAAAGCAAAGTGAGAAAGAAAAAGAAATGAACGGACGGGGACCTCCGGATTATGAGGAAGTCATTCGAAACGGTGTGAAGATAACGATATCGAGTAAGTAGCAAATTCAACTACTAAGTCAAAACGATTGTGAAAAGCGCACATTGTTAAACAAAATGGATGGAACGATTCAAATAATAGGATACGGAATCGAATGTCCTGTGCAATCTTTCGGGTTTGAATTGTATGACTTAAAAATCAATTTGTCATTTTTTTGCATGGATTTTAACGACCTTTGAGATTATGTTAATTACAATTCCTGTCCAGTGTTTTTTTAAGGTGTCAAATTTCTCCAGCGGTTTCCCAAAATTTGCCAGTAGCCTAATAAATAATTCGTTTAAGCAAATATGGCTATTTTTTGGTATTTAAATGAAACACTTGCGGTCTCTTAAAACTACTTGGCGGTCACCCAAACCAAACCTTAAAAAAACCCTGTTCCTGTCTATTGTTTTTAGGCACTGGAAAACGAGCGAGCGAATCCGATTCTGACTCAGGTTCTAATGTGAACGAAAAATATGTTTCAAAAGTACAAGAAGACCACGCAGCTGGCATAAGAAACGAACTGAAAAAGTGCATCAAAAACGTGGAAGACAAGTAGGTGGCAAACAGTGAAATGTATCAATAAGGCACCATGTGACAGTCATAATACTTTGCCGTGATTGTTTTAAAAATTAGGTTCACAAATAACGAAGGCTGAATTCCAACGATTTATGCGAAACCTTGCAAATGTATAAAATGTTATTGATTTTAACAGACATTTTGGTTCTCTAAAAATGTGTTCAAATGCATTATTCAAAGCGATAAGCGACGACAAGCCGTGTAAAACAGCCTCGTATTATCGAATTTCGTCTCCTTTATAACGTTCGAAAATCAAATGTTTATCTGCTTATAGGGATAAAACGGTAAAGGCCGAACGCAAGACCGTCTATGCACAAGGAGGTACAACAGAAGTGATAAAGACCCCTGGCATCGTCCGGGCTTATGCAGCACAAGCGGTGCTCAGAACGGTCATTGAGGTTGGATTCTTGTACCTGCAGGTAACTTGAAATTACACAGCCAACCTTCACCTACATTGGTACAAACACACTCATGCAAATAAAACAAGTGGGAACTAGAAAGGTGGCTTTCGTATACATTTCCATTTAGTTCTATATCTTGCTGTTTACCGATTTCCTATGTACACACCGTTTTACCTACACACATGATTGTTTTTTTTTTCAAGCTTGTTTATGAACTTACAAATTGGCAAAATATAGAAAAGTCACCATTCTAGTATATATATAGTTGATGGATTGAGTTTATGAGTTAGTTGTGAGCTGAACGATTTTGCCTATTTAAATAACTTTTCTACATGAATTATCTTGCGGCCATTTTTGACTAGTCGATTGGAAACTCACTGCGGTATAAATGCATGCAGTTACAAGTCAACATTTCAATATTGCTTTTGTATTTTTGCCCACAGTATCGAATGTATAATTTCATCGTTCCGGAAATGTACGTTTGTGAAGGTTATCCCTGTCCAAGGATCGTAGAGTGCTTCGTATCAAGACCAACGGTAAGAAACCCAAAATATACGCCCCTGTGACCATCCAATACTTTTATTCCCCGACGAACCGTACAATTCTTTTGTTAGCCGTGATTTTGGGTTGGGCAACATCACTCTTCACTCATACGTGAATGTTTTTTTATGTGAACTGTAGTATTAGGGTTATCATATGTAATTTTGACTTAATATTGCGTGGTAGCGTGCCTGGGGCTTAACTGTAATTTCGCGTTTCAATGCCGCTACCTAAATCAGTGTTGGTTAAATACGTGGGCTATACATTCCATTTTGGTAAATGCACGAAGAAAAAGTTGGAACATTATGCGTTAGGGTTTTCTGTTTTCGTCGCAAAATGTCAAAAATCAGATGACCCCTTCCTTTCTATGTCGGATTTAATGAATAACACCCACAAGGAATGCCCAAAAGTGTTCTGGAAACAAACCTCTCATTCCATTTTCCCTTCCAGTTTAAATAACTGACTTAATGACTGAAATTTGTCGTTATCAAGTAGCTTTTACGTCAAACAAATAGGTTTTGCTTCAAAGCGATTTAATTAGATAAGCAAAAAAAATTAAAAAAAATATTTTGTTGTTTGTAATCACAGGAGAAGACTTTGTTTCTGCGATTCATGTACATCATGTCCCTCGTGTCTTTGCTGTTAAACGTTATCGAGCTTTACTTGCTGATTTCAAAGTGGGTTCGACGAACGTGTTGTTCCGGTTCAAAAACTACGGAAGTTCCACATGGCGATCGTCTTCCAATGGAGGAAATAATCATAGACAGGTAATTATTATGACTCAAATCAGTTCAGGAAATTCTACTGACGGCGGTTGAGCCCCCAGACGCCAGTGGTTACGTTTTTCACGCCTGGTCAAACAGGATTCTGAGAAAATGCCGCTTATAGGGCGCAAAGCTGGGTTGGTTATGGCGAAACCCCGTTTTGCGGATTAAACGAAGCAGACAAAATGCCGCAAAAAGAATTTGTTTATCGCGCGAGGGTTGGAAACTTGGGGAACCGTAAACGTTTTACATCTTTGAAACTTAAATTCTATGAACAAAAGCCTAACATTTGACTTTTAGACACACGCAAAAAAACGGTTTCTGTTTTACATTTTAACAAAAGGATACAGTATTTCTGCTTTCTGAACAATAACGCGAATAGTAAACCGTTTAAACAATTCTCAGTCTTTCTAAAACACCTCATCAACGGGCAATAACTTTAAAACGAACACTAAAATTGTAGTTTATACACAAGCAGCAACAACATATTTTTAGACAACGCGGCCAGCACGGTTATCGACGGGCACGAATGCAAAACACATTTCCCGATCTTGGTCCATTTCCACGTTTTGCTGATGGGGTTGGAGATGACGGATCAGACCACGGGACAATGGACAGCGATTATAGGTTTTACGACTTGTAAAGTTAAACTAATTCTGCGCATTGCAACAAAATATCGACTGCCCTAAAATCTACCAGCTGTATTAAAATACGCCTTTTCCACAATGTTTTCCACAAAAGTCTGCTTGAGTGCATTAAAAACAGTTAATGAATACGTGAGTGATGTCGCCTTGTTGGGGTATGAAATCCAATCGTTTGCGCTGCTCTGTTGTTTGCGTGTATATAGACGGTTTAACACCATTGTTTCGAGTTTAATTTTTCTCTTCTACATACCTACTCGCCGACATTATGTGTGTAATCTTTGTGTCTTATGCTTCCAACAGCCAATATTGTTCATGACATTCCTTACTATCATAATGCGCAATCCATGTATTGTATTTTACATATGAAATAACACTATTGTCTTGTGGATTTACAATACTGTACCACCATTTTGTGAACAAATGTATGTGCCACATTCTTCAAAATTATCCGTTTTTGTTCAACCCGCTTTGTTATGTGGGACTATTTATAAATTTTGAGTTGCTGCTGCATGTCGAGTACACCGCCTTTACAATTGCAATGTAATTTTATATTCTGAATTAATGTGTGCTTCATTGCTAAATACGTGATCAATTTGTATCCATTTACAAAGCCAAGGACATGGCGTCAAAATGTCTACCGTATGTCAAAATGTTTATGATTATGACTCTTTTTGTGTGATTTAAATTTGTTCATGATTAGTATTTCTTACATTAGAATGTATTTGGTTTATAGTTTATACTGATGCTTATTTCACTGTGTATCCTAACTGCAGTTTTCGCCTAAGTGTCTTCCGCTTTTTGCAAGATTTGCTTTGTATTCGTCGCATTTTCATATTAGCTGTGTTTTTACCACATGACCAAACGTAAACTTTGTCAAGTTTTGGTGCATAATGTTTTACGATAATGACGACGAAAGCGCCTTAAACTGTTCAGTACAACTGCCAAAGCATGGTACATTTGTAGTGAAGCGAAAAGGGATTTTACTTTAGTTTATTTAAAACAGCTGGTTTCAAATCCAAAGTCTTCGTTGTCGACAAGGACATTTGACTTAGCACAACATTAAAAATGAGCACGCTTGTAAAGCAATTAAGATAACCTTTCAGGTCAAAACTTGATTTGACAGAAGTACCGCAGGGCTGAAACCAGTGTCGCATTAAGGGTATGCTGGCCTGTAGGCACATTTTATAAGTGGCCCGAAAATCAGGGTTGCCAACTAAAAAATTAGAATTATCAATGTTGCCACATCATTGTCACAAAGATCGTTGTTGCAACTATAACACAGAGTAGCCTACCGTGCAAAAACTTGTTCACATGCCTAACTAAATAGCAACTTTGCGCGTTTTTGCGATTGAAAACGCGTTAACTAGTTTTTGAAAAACATGATGACTAAATTTCTCCTGATTTTAAAGTGGCCTGGATGTTTGACTGGCCTGTAGGCTTGTGCCTATTTTGCCTAATGGTTAATCCAGCACTGGGTGGAACCAATTGCGCCAGCGAGCTATTGCAATTTTCGTTTGTTTTTGAGCTTTTATATGCCCCCAGGGCTATTATCTGGGCCTTTTATTACAGATAAACTTGCCACTTTTACTGGTGGCTTTTTGAAATAGGAACAGGTTACAGGACTCAGTAGCCTAAGCCCATGAAGAAAACTCCTGCCATGTAAAGGTGCGGTTCTTGGCCTAGTTTTGTTAATTACATTTGGCCAATCAGTGTTCAAGGTGGCACATCCCCGGCGTAATATATGTTTGAACAATAAAACTTTTGTTTGTTACAAAAGCAATACAACTTTTGGCTTTAGCGCCACCCATCAATTCGAAAATCGGTAGAAAAGGGGAAACTCCCTAAGTTTCCCACAACGCTGTTTCAAAGAAATTCATTTTTTTATTTTCGTCATTAAAAATCGCATTTAAGTATAAATGTTTGTTAATGTCCCATAAGCCAGAACCAAGTAAAAAACATACATAATTTTTATTTTAAAGAGAAGTTGGTATGATGTGTTGCGACATAAAATTTTAGGGTAGATTAACAGAATGGTGTTAATTCAATTTCTGTTTGTTTCAAATAATATGTGACCTATTTGTACAACAACTATGTGTGAAAAGTTTGTTTTTATAGCTTCATTAGGTTTTTTGCTATTTGGAATACTGGAGTGGCAACAAAAAGAGCCTAAAAATGGAGCACACAATGGGAGGCAAGACAAAAATGCCAAAAATTGCAAAGGTATGGTATGTAGTATGTACATTACATGCAGCACATTTGATAGGTGATATGACTAAAAAAGTTTCATTTAAATATAGTTCAAGTAATTGTGTCATATGTGTTGTTTTTGTCTTTTTTAACTTAATAATCTACAAAAGTAGTATAAAAGGTAATTTGTACAGCCCCAAATTGTGCAAAACTTATTCTTTTATTTGTGTTTTTTAGGTCAACAACAAAGCACCTGCCCCTGTTCAAATCACAGCCGAACAGCTTTTGCGTGAAGCGAAAGAACGTGAATTGGAACTTTTACCCCCAGTAAATATGTTATGTGTAGTATTGTGATTGTGATTTTTTTTTTCCTTTTCATATCATATCAAGGCAAATGCTTCCCTTAATGTTACAACTGCACTGCTTTTGTAAAACACTATCACGATTCTGTTACACAATTATGAGCGGAACTGATGTTAGTCCAACAGCATTTGTGTTTAAGTTAAATGTTGTTGTCATTTCTTGTCTTTCTTCAGCCACCTAAACGAAAAATAACTGATCCACAAGAACTAGAGGAATACAAGTTGAAGAAAAGAAAGGTAACAAAAAGAAATCATTTAAAAGTACACCTTAAAACTCATGTACATTTAACATGTTTAGGGTTTTGAAGACCTGTTAAGAAAAAACAAATCCTCCATTCAAAACTGGATTAAATATGCAGCGTTTGAAGATAGCATGAAGGAAATTCAAAGGTCTGTTATATGTTTCTATTTTTTTGTGAAATAATTAAATTTTTTGAGTAATTTGTTAGCAGCCATTTTAGTGGCATTTACAAGAATTTTGGCAAAATAATGCTTGAATTTATGTTGATTTTATGTTAGAGTTATCACATTGCAACCGACTGCAAAATTTTCTTCCAAAGGTCTGTTTTTTTTTCCTTTTTTCTTAAGGATAAGGATTTTTTTCAGCAACCATTTAGTTGAGTTTAAAATATATCACAAAACTAGGATTGATTTATGGTAAATATATTACATTGCAACCGACTGCAAAATTTTCTTTATAGAGCTCGTTCTGTGTATGAAAGAGGAATTGATGTGGCACATCGGTGCATACCCCTCTGGTTGAAGTATGCAGAAATGGAAATGAGAAACAAACAAATAAACCATGCTAGAAACATCTGGGATCGTGCTGTTACTATCCTGCCAAGAGCTAATCAATTCTGGTAGGGTGGTGTTTAAAATTTGTATACATCAAAAAATTGTCACCAATCTCATTACATACAATTCTTTCATAAAAAAACAATTAACATATTTATCCAACCACACACAGATATTTAAGTTATTTGAGAGACATCATCATATGATTTTAGTTGTTGATGGGCAAATGTGGTATACAGATACCAAAAAACTTATCTGGATTAGATTGGTGATCTGGATTAACCTATGTCAATTACTTCTGCATCACAAACTATTTGTACCTCTAGTTTTGTCCTAATTAGGTGAAGATCCGGATTGTCTGAATTCGGTTTAACAGAGATTAACTGTATATATGTAAAGATTTCTTTCATAAAAGTAATACACTTTTACAAAACATCAATTTTTAACTGCAATGCCAAAACCGTTACTGACTAATTTAATTGTCAAAAACTGTTCAAGGCACCTTCTTACTCAAGATTTTTACATCTAAGCTTGGGAAACCAAGAATAAATGTAAGAAAAGTGTTGAGAATTTTCTTGTATTCAGGTACAAGTATGCATATATGGAGGAGATGGTTGGAAACGTGGCTGGATGCCGGCAAGTGTTCGAACGTTGGATGGAGTGGGAACCTGATGAGCAAGCCTGGCATTCCTACATTAACTTTGAATTGAGATACAAGGAAGTTGAGAGGGCTAGACAAGTCCATGAAAAATATATCCTTTAACACCTCACATTGATTTGTGTTAGTTACTGGGTGTACACTGACTAGTTACCAAGCTATGCTATTAACCAAATTTTTCATGATAAACTAAGGGTTCACAATCCCTGTGCAAAAAAGCAACTAAGTACCAATTTATGGGAAAGCGCTCAACAGAAATAATCTGTGTTACAATTGTTTAATGTGTTAATTTACTGTTTGAACTCTAACTAAGTTGGGATGTTAGTTCCTTGACCATTATGTTCACTTGTCTATATTCATCCTGATATTAAAAACTGGGTGAAATATGCTCGGTTTGAGGAGCGGTTTGGATACATAATTAAAGGACGACAGGTTTTCGAAAGAGCTGTGGAATTTTATGGAGAAGACCACATGGAACCAAATCTGTTCGTCAACTTTGCAAGATTTGAAGAAAGACAAAAAGAGGTAACTTTCCAAACATGTGCATGACTGTAATGCGTAACTGCACAACATAAACACATAACAAAAGGAGAGGTAGAGTCAAGCAAGCAACCAAATATTCTTCCTGGCTAAAATACCAAACTTTGACATATTACTTGGTTATTCATGTCTAACGCTTCTTTCCATCCCTGCATTGTTGTGCTTGATTATAATCGGTTGAGCATTTAAAAAGGTTGGCTCATTGCTTACCACCAATCTGCATGATGCCACACAACTTTTTGTCACAGATTTCAAACAAATTGCGCCCAAATTTGTTTTTAACGGCTTTACAACTTGTATTCCGAATGCTTGTTGATAATAAAAGGGCACAACACTTCTTTTCTGGGGATTTCCCATCTTTCATAAATTGTCCTAATTCGCGAGATTTTCAGCGTGTATTTTAAAACTACCATGATTTCTCTTAATTCGTGATATTTCCAGGGCAATTTTTAAAAACTATTTAATCACGCCCAGAAGGTGGAATTGAACCACTCTGACGCTAATCAGCTACAGGTTTGAAGCCTGCACCCCAGACCACTGAGGATCATCTAGGCACAAATACTAATTCGCGCTCGATATATATAACACTCCACAGCCAGTCAACTTACGTTTGTGGTGACTGTGCGCGTGATTTGGGTCTGTGTGCTTGCTTAATGCGTTCAGACTGTCCCGAAGTTCTGCTGAGTCATGCTGACTGTGTTAGTACCTCAGTGGTTTGTAGCTTTAATGGTATAATGACAAATATATTTACTTTTCGGTTGCAGTATGAAAGAGCTCGTGTGATTTACAAATATGCCATCGACCGAATTGACAAACAATTAGCCGGAGACCTTTTCAAAGCGTACACAATTTTCGAGAAAAAGTTCGGAAACCGATCAGGCATCGAAAATGTGATCGTCAGTAAAAGGAAGTTTCAGTATGAAGAGGAAGTGAAGGTATGAAATTAAAAATTTGCCTTGAATACCATTCGTAGAATACCAAAAGTTGATGACGCACAATGACCCTATAATTTTATAAAGCACTAATTTGTCAAACGAAAATGTAAAGAAAAGAAATGGCTTGGTTACATTTTTGTGTGTTTACAAAGCAGTCACAGAACACGTTTGCAAAACTGTGCCATCAGTAGAAATTTATTTTTGCTTGTGTTGAATTTATACCACATCTTCATCAGCTCATATGACTTAATATCGATCATTACAAAAATATTTTATTTGCGTTTGAACGGTCCGATACTGCTCAGTTTAAACACTCTCAGTTTATTTTTTTTAACAAAGTGGGCACGAAAAATGTTTAAAATCATACCAGTAGCGAATCTTATATTACTGTTGTTGATTTTATACCGTATTTTGTTGAAAAACAACTTAATCTCGACCATCTTAGGCAAATCCACATAACTACGATGCGTGGTTCGATTATTTGCGTCTTTCGGAAGATGAGGGGGACGTTGAATCGACGCGTGAAGTTTACGAACGTGCAATCTCGAACATTCCACTTGTGACGCAGAAGCGACACTGGAGGCGCTATATCTACTTGTGGATTAACTACGCGTTGTACGAGGAACTAGAAAGCAAGGTCAGTTGTGTTGGATTTCAAAAGTCTATGCCACTTAACGATTTTTGTTACTCTGTATTCGCTTTGCAAATCTGCGATTCAAACTTGGGTAAGTTAATTCTTGGGTAAGCTTTCCTCTTTTTATTAAACATGACTCTATATGTGAACAATTATTTCTTTTTCTATCCACCGTTTTCAATAAATATATATTTTTCTTTTGCATATAGTTTTTACATCAACTTTATGCAAGTAGCACAAACTTTCAGTTTCTTCGAAGAAAGGGCAAAAATGCCTAACTAGTTAGTTTACGCATAAACAGCTCCTAATTACACATAACAAAACCTCGTCATGCCGCACAATGAAATATTTTACAGTATTTTCTGTGATTTAATTCCTCCATTTTAGGACATTAAAAACCAAAAATATCGTTGTCTGTAAAATGTCTTATTTTTTTGTTGGCCAAACAGTATCTCGTGGGCAACAATTGGCCCTTGGACCACGCTATATTGGGTGTTTGTTTAAAAGCAAATTAAAACGAAAATATATTGTGTCACTTTTTTATGTTTTATGTGCAGGACATGGAACGAGCCCGTGACGTGTACAAGGCGTGTCTTGACGTCATACCACATCGCAAGTTCACATTTGCCAAAATCTGGATCATGTTCGCCCACTTTGAGATTCGCCAGAAGGATGTGACACAAGCAAGAAAAATATTTGTAAGTCAGTAAACAGTCCGACACTTTTAATGTTTTTAGTTGGGATTTTTTATTGGTTCCTCGTGACAACGGACCCTTTTTGTATTGTCCTCTTATTGTAGCCCTTTTTGGTGTTTCTCGCTCAAAGTATAGGGTTGGACTTTTACATAGCTGTATAAGGATTGGTCACAACATCTTTGTTGTATTGAAAAAATGGAATTAAAGCATGTAAATTAATCGCCTTAAATCGTGCAATGATCCTTAAGAGATACAAAATTCTACAAGCATGCTGAGAAAAATACAAGTTGTTTACAAGTTTATGAAAAACAACTAGAATTTGCTTTAGCATCACATCAGTTAAATGACAAATTTGTTGGATATTAATTCGTCGTGGTGTCTATAGTCTATACCAGTGGTTCCCAAACTTTATCTACTCGCGTACCATTTTTTGGGTTCATGCAGCGTTCTCGTACCACCTACAATAATTGTCAGAAAATTCCAGAATTCACAAATAAAAATGATGTGCAAAATGTTTAATGAATAAAAATGTTACTAAACTTTACTAACTAACTTTACCTTAGTAACTTTAGTCTTTAGTAACCAAAGGCTCGTAAATATTAAACAAAAATTAGTCAAACTTTTACCGCCCTCGCTACGGTGCCACTGTCAACACAACTAGTAGCTTATTACAATATCTGACTTTAAGGATTTATTACGTCGTAATAACAGATTCATAACGTCATAAAACACCTATTTCGTCACAAAGAAACCCTGCTTTACAGTTCGATGCGTCAATCAATACACCAAGGAATTAGAATTTAGTAGGGAATATAGTATGAAATTTCACGCTCTACGTAACTTGTGTAAATTAAAATAATTACGATAATCACTAGGAGATCATTTGCGATCGTTTGGTGTGAACTGAATAAGTTGCTCGCGTACCACCTTGGAGACCTTCGCGTACCACTAGTGGTACGCGTACCATAGTTTGGGAACCACTGGTCTATACGATGCAATTGGTGGATGTTTTGACGTTTATGTGTTTGTTTTGCAGGGAGTGGCTATAGGCAAATGTCCAAAAGACAAGCTATTTCGCCAGTACATTGAACTCGAATTGCAACTTCGGGAGTTTGACCGCTGTCGGATTCTCTACGAACGATTTCTGGAAACTGCATCCGATAACTGCACAACGTGGTGCCGGTTTGCCGAACTTGAAACGTTGCTAGGTGACGTGGATCGAGCTCGAGCCATATATGAGATTGCCGTCGACCAACCAAGACTCGACATGCCGGAGGTGGGTTAGTTGTTGGTTCAATGGTTGATTGTGGTTTACGGTTGTGTGTTACTGTGGAGTATGTGTGATGTTTGAATACAAGTTTTGTTTTTAATTTAAAGTCAAACTTCGCCCAATTATACGAGCTTAGAATACAAAGACATATATAGGCAATTATGGCAGAATTTAATTCTAATAGTTTAACGTTGTTTCCTTCACTATTTTAAAGTTTTTAATTTACACTTAAGTTTAAACAACGTTTTATTACGGCTAGGAATTAAAAATTGTTTTTCGTGCCCAAGAGCACATGGTTTGGAACTTAAGACGGCATCCCCTTTTTAAATACCTATAATTTCGCCACATATTACTCTTAAGCGGCCATTATCGCCATAAACATAAAGAAACAACCCAAATAGATGCACAAAAGATCTTGTACCATAACAGCTTTTGTGGAAAGCCTACATTGATTTCGAGTTGGAGCAAGACGAAAAAGACAACGCACGTAAACTGTACGAACGCCTGCTTGACCGAACTCAACATATCAAAGTATGGCTCAGTTATGCAACCTTCGAAGCAACCGGGAACGACAATAACGCTTTCAACAGAGCCAGGTGCGTGATGTCATTGGGAGTGACGTCATTTTTTTCTTGTGATGTGAAATAGAAAACTACACCCGAAAGAGTCGTTCTCTAGTCGTCTAGTTGCTTTCGGTTTCCTTTTCTGATTGTTTTAGGTAAAACTATTGAAATACTGTTGTAATGCAAGTCAAGGGTGGTATTGGCAACATTTTGACTCTTGCAGGGGTCGCTTACTGCCGCAATCGGTTCACGGAAAGTGATGTTTTCCAAACGTGTTTAGTCGTCTGGTTTTGGCGACAAGAACACAATGCAAAAGTTTTCGGTTGTGGCAGTGGACCACAACCGTTGACATTTAAAAGATAAATCAACACTTAAAATGCCAAGTCAAGTAGAATAGTCCACTTTCCGTAAAAAATACACTCTCTGTTACCACCTTGCGAAAGATAGGTCTTTGCGAAAACTGACATAGGCCTACTGTCCCCTGGACGAATGTCATACTTCAATGTTTATCGCACGTAAGAAAACAAATAATGGTTTTTTAAAACGTTGGAAATATACGCATTTTTTAGCTTTATTTGGCATTATTTTGTAGGGAAGTTTACAAAAAAGCGAATTCGTCTTTGAAGAACAGCGAAGCAAAAGAAGAACGACTCATGCTTTTGGAAGCTTGGAAAAAATTCGAGGTCAGTTTTTTAATACATGCAGCCTAGATGTAGTCACTGTAAATACACTGGCTACCTCTAATCCTTGTACGGAACTATCATAAATGTACTATGTAAGTTTTCCAGAGCATTACATGTTTAATCATGCAAAATTAAAAAATAAAAATAAATAAACTGCCTTTTTATTAACCAATCATTACTTCCATACGCCTTTTTGTAAGTGCCTTCGCTTGTCTGCTATTTACATTAGACTAGAGAGAAAAACAAAAAAGGGAATTCTTTTTTCCCTCTCACTTTCGCGCGCGAGGGAATGTAGTGGCTGTTTTGTTGCATCGACGTCGGCTCCTTCGATAGCTCAGTTGGTAGAGCGGTGGACTGTAGCGGGTTAAACCTCAGAAATCCATAGGTCACTGGTTCGAATCCGGTTCGAAGGATGTCTTTTTTAAGCTTTTTGCTGTTTAATTTAATGTCTAAATCATTTGAAGATTAAACAGAAATAATTCACAAAATCTTTTTGTTGAAACTGGAATAAATAATAGAAACACTAAACACGTACAACTTTATGCAGTGAATGCTTCGTGGTAAAATTGTTTTCCACAAAATGTGTTCACCACATTTAAGCTTTTTGACTAATTGTTGTTGTTGAAATGTTGCCATTTTAGGTCCCAAGTACACACGAATGTTCTGAAATTTAAAATTTGTTGGCAACTATCGTCGTTTATCTGTTAAAATGACTTTTTTGTGCCGTTTATTTGTAGACGGAACACGGAGACGAGACATCACAAAACCAAATCAACCGACTTATGCCAAAGCGAGTGAAAAAGCGAAGAAAAGTTACTACCGAAGGAGGGGTAAGAAGGGTGAAAATGTTTACGAAAACTGCTTGGTGTCACAAAATCTTCAAGGTCCTCTTTGTCGAACCTTTACCTCATGAAATACCTTTAGTCAGCCAGCCTTACGTCGTTAGCTAATCATTTACTCCAAAGAAAACCAGATTGGTCGGTTGTAAAATGTACTGTTGAACCCCCGCTGTAATACACACTGAATACTATCTAAATAATAAGTAGGGCCAATATTATGAACGACTGCGCCAAGTCAATTGTCATGTGAAAAAATAATGGCTTGGAGTGCCAACTTCGTTGTGTGCAATAGTGTGTAGGACTAGTAGGACACCATAACTTTGGCACGCGTACAAGAGGTTGCCGCACCCTAACACGGAGCAATGTGGCTTACTTGCATTCTGGCTCACAAACCTATTTGTCTATAAGTGTGTATTGTAAAACGAAACGTTTGGTGATTGTCAGTTTATAAGTTTAGGCGGGCATGAAACTTTGTAAACTGCAGAGATATGACATAGCAATTACATGCTGTACAGATTGATGCCGGATGGGAAGAGTATTACGATTACATCTTTCCCGAAGAGGAAGAAGCCCAGCCCAACCTTAAGTTGCTCGCAATGGCAAAGATGTGGAAGGCCAAGAAGGAAGAGGGAGACTCGGACAGTGATGACAGCTCGGACGAAGACTCGGCAAGTGACGATGAAAATCGAACTGTGGCTGGACCTTCAGGTTCAAACGACGCATAGCACTTGTATGAGTTGCGTTCAACAAATGACAATGTTTGACCTAACCACGCGAAAGAGCAGCTAAATCCAAAAAGCTTCTGACAGTGCCATAGAGGAAGACCTTTGGTGGGTAACGAGAACAATTTCCCCAAAGCCAAGCCCTTGGTGTTTGCTTTATTTTCTATCACAGTCGGCATAACTGTACATAAACGTACATTGTACAACGATAAATACACGGACATTAAATCAAATAAAGTACAGCAAATACGTTGCTAGTGTTTTCTAACAAAAGTGTGGGTGGCTCCCAGCCAGCCCCAACACGTGTTGCATAATATCTCGTCTCAGTTGCTCAAACTGCCAGACTTCTTTCAGGCATTGTCATTTGTTTCGTCCATACTGTTGGTGCCGTTAACGAGTTCTACAAGAGAAGTATTGCAACGTTACCCAAATAAGTCAAAAAACATGCTTCAAGAGTAAAACACAAGTGACACCTTTTTCAGGGAGATCCTTTTGCTCTTTCTTCATTCCATTAATAGGTGGCCGTGCAATTGGTTTCATTAATTTCAACTTTGTTCCACACTCCTGTCGTTCGATCTGAACCTTATTAGGGTTATTAATTGACATACTGTACGTTGGAAAGACATTTTAAACAGCCCAGTTAGTGCAGTTTGTTACCTGCTGTTTTTCAGAAATTAGTTTGCTGTCCAAATTGCTCAGATATGCTTGCGGTCCTTCACTGTGTTCAGCGAGAGTATTAATGTCATTTTCTGCAAGATCAATTCCTGAACCACAAGTGCAAACGAATTTGTTAATGCATTGATTAAGAGTGTCATGCTTTATGGAGTTAAAAATCTGAGTTTTTAAATGGGTATTGCATTAAAAAAGCAACTTGGTTCGGGGCATTGACTTATCCTTACCTTTGGGCAGTTTATGTTTTACCTCACCATCAGATATGGCTGGATGAGTTTTGGTGGAAGGGAGCTAAAGAAACAACAACAAAATGTAAAGGCTAAAGAAATATTAATATTTTGGATGTGTACAAACTTTTTGGATGAAGGCATCAGCCACTTCTTCAGGAGCAGAGTCATCACTGTGAAAATGAAGTAATTAAATTTTACAAAAGGTCTTCAAAAACAAAAATTGACAGAACCCATAGACTTATAATGAAAAAATGGCCAAAATCCTAAATCCAACAGGATTCTTGAGTAGGTATTTGGTTGGAAAATGTTTTTTTTAACAAAATTTTAAGAGAAACGTTTATTCAAAAGAATGTCAGTTATTTCATACTGATTGCAATAGACAACATAGGTAGGGTTGCAGACTGCCATTTACAACCATTGACACATTTTTACTTAGCAATCAATTGAATATTGAACCACATAAATCATGCTCTTTCTAGAGACCTGTCATTTTCATTTTTGGCCTGCTTGTTTGCCTGTTTGTCCATTAGTGAAGTTTTCAGTCTTGACTTTTTCCATGTGTAGTAAAATTTAACAAGCTGACCAATTTCCTTGTCGGGAATCTAAAAAACATCAATGATAAATGCTATTTCATTGTGAAGATTAAACAGTCTTACCAACTGCTGGACTTTGCGGAAGTTTTTCCCATGGAATGCATATGCCTGCTCAAACAAAACTTTGTCCTCCATTGACCAATCATCTAAAACATATTTTTATTTTACACCAAAATGAGCACAAAGTACAATGCTTATATACAAACATACCAGGCATTGGGGTAAAATTTTGCATGTCGCTTAAGGATTTTGTTACATCGTGTTTGTGCCAGAAAAGCATCCCAAGAGCCTGCTCCATGTTGTAGTGATGCTTATCTTTTGCAGTGTTACAATATGAATCCACTAATAAAGTTAGACAAAGTTATTCAACAGTAATAAAATGTCATGACATATTTGAGGCCTAACAATCATACATTTCTCATCACGCAAATCTTCACAAGGAGACCAAATCAGCATTCCTTCTTTTGAGTGAGGGCTTTTCTTTTGATCTGCACAAATAAGTCAAAGAATAGGAAATTAAACCTGCCATCTTACATCTATTACTAAAATATCAAAACGTTTTGACACAACAACTCATTTTTAAGGTTGCTTTACCTCCATCCCAAGTAGGGACCCTTGCTTGATACATTTCACCCACTCGCATACGCACCTCTGAAATGTGAAAATGAACAAGATTTACGCTTGGAATTATCTACATCAGTCTCTTAACATAATAAATCTTACCATAAAGACAAATAGGTAGAGATTGTTCATTGTAACATGAAAGGAATGAGTTATTACCAGGAATGTGGTTTGTTTTTATGTTCATATTTTTACACAAAAATATGGTAAAAATAGATTAAAAGTGTAGTATTTGAACAAATAAGTACTACTAGGTAAACAAGTTTCTTTGTTTTTGCTTAAAAACTACACAAATAACCAAAGAAAAAAAAGTACGGGTACCCGGAAGATCGTCCAGACGCCCAGCCTGCATACAGTAGAACTTACGTGGTTCCTCGTCGAAAAGGCTGTCGTCGCTGGCGTAACCTGATGTACCATTTTCCTTTCTTGGCCATATTCCTGGGTTACTGGTACTGTTACTCGACATTTTAACTTCGGCCGAGGCCAACAGGCGAAACAAAGCCAAGACGCGAAAACACCACCACACTCTTCGCAGGTCGGACAGACTGCGACGGACCGACGGCTCACCCTCAAAGCACTGTCAGTCAATCGGTATCTGACGTTGCCTGCCTTCACTACTGAAAACCAATATATGACGCATACGAGTATGGGCATGCCATTTTGCAGGGTAGATGAAATAAATCACTATGGTGACATAGTTTTGATCATGGAAAGTGTAATGAAGTTTGTTCGCGTGTTTTTGCGCGCAAGTTTGTTGTTTGCAATTGGCATGTCAAAAAATAGCCATAGCCGAACCGTTGTTGGTTTATGCAGCGATTTTAAAATGAAAATCATCCATGAAACTTGTGTTTGATGTAGGTAGAAACACCACCCGGTATGCATTGGAAATAGGCACCCGGTATTGCTACAACCCCGTAAGTACAGTTGTTTAAAAGGGATAGAACCGCATCTTATAAGACGACAGAATAAATACCAATATTTGTTGCCTGTACGATATGGTAACCCCCAAACTGAGCTTTGAGTGAAGCATAAGCATTTCTTTTGTTATTTGTAAGAATATGTTATAGCCACACAATGAATTTGAGCTGGTCAGTTTCGTTTCCTGTTTGTGACGTCATGTACAAAAAAGCTATCACACATAGAACTTCAAGGGACAAACAGAATGGTAAAAATGAAAACATTAACCCCAAATGATAATAGTATGTGGACAGAGTAGCTTTTTTTGCCCATCAATAGGCTTTAAAAACGTGAAAAGGGGTTGCGTTTTAATTATTTGCTTACGACTCTTTTTCACCCTTGCTAACCACCAAGCTCCCACCTTGTTAAATAAAATAATTCTTTAATTAACATGTTTGACATTTTATTTGTCATATTTTTCGACAAATCGCTTTAAAAATCCTAAATGTATTGGGTAAGCACTTTTTTCCAAGGAATGCAGCCTGACTACGGTAACTATAGCCAGGTGATTGTTTCCGTCATGGTAGTTGGTTTCAATTTGGCGCGTGGTGATACCGGTTTTGTTGCTTCTTGTTATAATGTGACATGTAGTCTGCAGTCTGCACCAACTATTTTTGTTAAAAAAACTTTACGGATAACATTTTTAATTGTAATTTATTTTGCGCAAAGTCGCGAACATCGTCTGCAACCTGTTTAATATCACACAATGTATTTTTGTTTGTTTTTTTAGAAAGACTGTAGCCTATAAATAACAGCTACGGGTGACACTAAAACGCTGAATGGGCGGGACGTCGCGAAAACCGCTAAATATCGGGTTAAATTGCTGACGGTTGGAGCTATTAAGGTTGGGATAAGGTTTTGTAATAGAAAATCATTAAAAAAAATTCCGCCGAACACTACATTCCGCGCCCGAAACGTCCCGCCATCTCCCGCGACGTCCCGCCATAGCATTTTTGCCTAATGTCAGGAAATAGTTGAATAAGTTTTAGGCAGGGACATTTTTTGATTCATATACTATTATAAAACCTCAACCTAACCCTAATAGCACTAACCGTCAGCAATTTACCCGATATTGAGCGGTTTCCGCGACGTCCCGCCCATTCAGCGTTTTAGTGTCACCCACAGCTACACTGTACTATAGTTTACTAAAATTTTAAAATATTTTATAGTATACTAAAATAGTATAATACAGGTCATGTGCCCTTTAAGTCTACAGCATCAAGTCAGCCACTGGTGAAAGCATATGGTTCTGATGGGCGAAACCTTTTTTCCTGACTGACATGCCATGACCATCACCATTGGGAACATATTGCTCAACTTTAACAATTTTGCCTGCCAATTACAAAAGCAACAAAATGGTGTTGAAATCAGGGACAAGAAATCAACCAATAAGTGTGAGGTAGGTATCAGATGGCAGAACACAAACATATTTTTTGTGTCAGATTAAGAACAGACATAAATAACAGAAACTTCACAAGTTAACAGAAAAAACACCCTTGCCTTAAAAAATGAATACTCACTCAAAATAGTACATACTGTGTTCCTCATAAAAACTTAACTTTTAGTTACTAATTTTACTAATTTAGAAAGTTCAGGTTTTTACATCAATATTGATTCTGAATTTATAAACAGATCTCATAAACAAGTAAAAGATGCTTCTTGCAATGAGGTGGTGTTTACACAAGATGATAGCATCAACAAGAAATTTGGTCAGTTACTATTGTCATCCAGTGAGTGCATGGTGTTTATGACTGAAAAAAGTGCAACTTCTAGAAATACTTAAAAACATTTTTTTTCTATTTTCTAATACAGATTTTGTTGGTTGCAGACTTGCAGTACACTTTCTTTCTGTGCAACCCACTCTCACATAAAATCTCCAGCATGCACGCCTGTGTTATCGGGCTGATAATTGTGCGCAGGTATTTTTGCAGTGTATATGGCTATACTAAATTTTCTTCCAATGTACAAAATTTATTGCTCATACAATATGTAAATCTGTTGCCATGGTAGTTTTATTTTTGTTGAAAAGGTTTAGTATTTCTTTAGCAATGTCTACATCAGGGGTTCTTAACCAAGGGTTCTCGTACCCCCAAGGGGTGTGAGAACTGTTCCTAGGGGGTGCGGGGATGCTGAATCATTAAGGTTGGTTAGATCTATTCTATATAATTAAGAAACCCAGGGGGGTGCAAAAAAAAGAAAAAAAGGTTAAGAACCACTGGTCTACATTCTACAGGCAGTCAGAATAAAGATTACATATTGTCTGGGTGTTGGTTATTACCCATTGATAAATTAATCATTTCTCCAACCAATTAGAACTTGGTTGTCGAATACAGTAGTACAAACATTTTTTTTTTCTTGTATGATATTTACCACAAATGACATTTGAAGATAGTTTATATAATGGAAGCTGTTTTTATGCATGCTGAGTGCAGATTTTTTTCTTGGTACTATTGGGTTATTTTTACATTTTGTGAGGAAGACTCAGTTAAGGTTTAATTAACATCAGGAGCTAAATATACCAATAACTTGAGGTTTTTGTTCTAATTGACAAACCTGCCACATCTTTCAGCAAATGTGTTTTTGGTATTTTTGTTGGTAAAAACCTTCTCACTACGGTCAAATTTTACTGTACCTATTTCAATCAAATTGTATACTTTCAGTTTAATATTGTAATAAAAATAAATATTCCTTATTTTCTTTCTGAAGTTTTTGAAAAACTGATGTTTGTTTATTGATTCATTTACAATACAATTTCAAAATCAATATGATTACCTAATTTGCCTTTTTAATGACAGTCACAGGCTTGTACTCCATATAACTAAAGGACTCATATTTTATGTGTGTTTAATTTATGAATAAAACAGCCTTTTGCAATGCACTGGCACAAACAGTAAAATGTTACAAAACAGAAATGTGAAAGAGAATGTGAAACATGGATTTTTTTTGTTTAAAACAAAAATATGGCTTCTGTAATTACAATTGTATGATTAAATGCTTTTTTAAGAAAATCGCAAACATGTTTGCTTCAAACTAGCCAGTAAACTGTGTTTTATGTTAGGATATTAATGCATGATCAAAACATTGTGTATGGTGTAGTAGGTTCTGGGTGGAGTTTATACCAAAAATAAAAAGGCATTTGCACAGCTTTGTGGTCTTCATTTCTCAGAAAAAGTTTCCATTTAAAAAAGGAGAACAGTTCCGTTTTGTTAGTCATTTAAGTCGCAATATGGCTGGGTCTCCCAACTGTGTTAAAAATTCGATGTTGAATAAAATAGTTCGAGTACATATATTAAAAAAACAGGACAGTGAAGTTCACGAGTAGGAGCAAAACTTCATCAGAATCAACCCTAACATTGAATCTTTTATATGGGAGTGTTTATACGCATTTAATGTTTAATAAGTACCTCAAACTCCTTTTGAGAGCGTACACAATATAACTTACCTACCTAAAACCAAGAACACAAACTGGCGCCAGTTTGTTTACAACGGTATGTGACGTCATAATGCGTACATTTTTATTCATGGTAGTCAGGCTGCATTCCTTGGAAAAAAGTGCTTACCAATGTATTGAAAATATGATTTCTTCACTGCGTAAAAAAACTTCACGCTTGGTAAGTCACGAGTCACGACTTCAGATGAATTGATTGTTTACTCACGAGTGCAACAGGGGTTGTGACTTTTTCGTGACACTTGTCACAGTTTGTGACAGGCGTCAATGACAGGGCTGGGGTGTCACCAAATCAGTGACAGGGCGTCATTAAATCAGTGACAGGGCATTACTAAATCAGTGACAGGGCGATTTTGCTATAGTTAAGTGTGCAAAACGAGCCATGTGTTTGTAATTTTCGTCGTATGTTCCGAATTTAGTGCGAAAGGCAGAAAAAAATTGTCCGTAGTAGTATGATGTTACTTTATGAAGTTTAGTTTATTCGCGCTCTTCTACGGAAGGTAGAGTGAAACACCTTGATTTAAGGGCTACCACTCTAGATATTTTATAGCTAGATCTAGAAAGTTTGGGTTAAGCCTAGATGTAAAATTTAGGATCTAGATGATGGCTATAAATTCTAGATAGTTTTTGTAACGTTTGTAAAGATCATGGGAACAGTACAAGCTCACAAATGTTCCACCCAGACCACATTATAACTGTAACAGAAAAATAGAGTGATGAAAAGGAAGAAGTAAGCTTCTTTAGCATCAAATATAGATCAATTTATATTAAAAACCTTCATATGCGTTGTTGTTTGGCTAATATATTACATTAAATTGGATTCTTTTATGTTTAGTTAGATATATTTTTGGATGTTTTGTTTTTCAATCTAAATGATTCGAGATATATATTTAAAACTGGATTATTTCATTCAAACCAAAGTGGCAGCCCTGCTTGATTTCAATTAGTCAGCCACTACTGCAAACCATACTAAGAAGCAACAGGACTAAATCCATGGATAATTATAAAAAATACTTCCCAAACATAAGCAATTACATCTTAAAATTGTAAAATGTCGTGCAATATTTCGTGCTTATGACTTTAATAAGGCATTTGTTAAATCTTGAAAAATTGCAAGCAGCAAAGGTAAGTGTGTTTTTTACAATTTTTGAACTTTCATTGTCTGCCAGGCAGTCTGACGAGCTCTAACAGGGCGAAAAAGTTCAATCACTTATTTTTAGTCACTTTGTTTATTATTTAAATATGTCTAAGCTCTGTGGTGTGTCACATTGTGATATCTGATTGCCATATTTAATTAACAGTATGAATGTTACTTGCAAAAAAAGAGGAGCTCATCTGAGTTTCCAAACAATACAATACTTTTTACACATGTAGATTGGACCAACACATTTAGCTGTTTGAAAACAGTAGATTGTTCATGTTTTTTGGTTTATTTCTTGGGAGAAAGCCATCAACATTTAAAGATTGGAAACCTATTAACAGTAAACAATATTAAGAAAGTATTAGGCAACTACCAGCACAAAAGAAAGCGATTCAATACTGGTTCTAACAGACTTGGAGGAGTAAAACATTTGTTTTGTTTGGTGTTTTAACTAATTTCTTAGTTATCCTTTTTTTGGGATTCATCTTTGCTTATACACTTTATCCACCTTCCTTTTTATTTCATTTTTGTAACTGACTCCACACAATGTTTAAACTGATCTTATTTAGATCTGATTGATTCAACAACAAGCAACAGAAGTATCTGTAAAATAGTAAAAAAATGACACAGTATTACCATTGTATATTTTTGTTACAAAACATTGGTCAGAAAACAACCAGCCACTCTTGTGATTGTTTTCATTAATTAAAAGTATTTGCTAATCGGTTGTTTGAAGGGTTACAAGAAAAACATAAGAATAATCCTTAAAGGTTGCTGAATTTGTTAAACACAACCTTAAAAAAACGTACCCTAATACCCTAGTATTGTTTTCTAGTTCGAGAAGAGCACTGCTTCATTACAGGAATAAAATTGGTCAAAAAAGTTAGATGAATCCGGTAAGACCATTAAATATTTTTCATTTTTAAGCTTTAAAAGCAATTCTAGTGATGCTGCTAATCATTCATAATATCATTTTATTTTAGACAGTCTTCTTTAGCTATGTAGCCAATGTGATTAGAAAATAGGTAAGTTTTTTTTTTGTTTTAGACAGCTTTTTTTGTTCACTTTATACATAATTAATTTTGATATAGTGCACAAAATGTTAAAACAATGGTAAAAGCATAATTTTTTTTTATCACGTGTACATAAAAACTGTGTGCTTATCTACATGTAAAACTTTTGTGAGCAGATTGGATGTGACAGTTGCAGATCATGTCATCACATCAAATGTGTGGGAATCAACACCTCTAAGCTTGGAATAATTCAGTCTTGGCAATGTCCTGTTTGCTTAAAATTTGTGATATTATGGGTCCCCTAAAGGATGCACATTTTGATTTTACCCAATTTGTGTTTTTTCCCTGAAGTTTTTTCGCAGCAGATTGTGGATATGGTCATGTAGATAGACATTTGTCTTGACAGCTCCAGTATTTAAGCCACAGGCCACTAAAGTTTAAAAACATTTCTCATAATCCGACGCACCACAAACAACGAGTTTCTGTGATGTTGTAGGGATATAAAGGCAACCAAAAATGTGTTGCAAGTGTTACTTGCATTCATTTGGGCTGGTTATTTTGGCAGTTTTAACAGCCTTAAACAATAACCAATTGGGGTTTAATTTTAAAGGACTGTTGATTGGCTGATTGTGGTTTGTTATTTTATTATTATGCACATAGTAACCCGTTACTAACCTGCTTCCCCCAAAGATGGGTGTTTTTTTTACATTTTGATGTGTCAATTGTTGTGTTTTACCCAATGCTCTCACTATTTCCCTTTTCTTTTCTTATTTACTTATAATGCATTGTCACATGAGTATTAATCGATACACTGACAGCTAGAGAATATGGTGCGCTTGCTTAGATTTTTAAGTTCTTTATCACATCTAGTCTTTATGTTAGGCATTCATAAATTTGTTGTTTTTTGTTTAATAATAAAAGTTGTCTGAAATATTTTTTCATGCTTTATGATTACTGAAGAAGTTTTTGTAACAACAATATTGCCCTAACATTTTTAATAAGTTCCTGAATATCATTGTAGTCCTGGGACCGTTGGCGCATTTTCTCTATCTATCTTAATCCTCTGCCAGTCCTATGCAGTTCGTTCTGGGTCTCCCCCGTGTCTTCTCATGACCTTTAACAGTCCTGTGCATGATTCCATATCACATGGCCGAACCGTTGCTACTTTCGTCTCCATGTCACTTCTTCATTGAGACTGCTTCCAGTTGTTCACCTTCCATTGTAATGTCTATGTCGCTCTCTTTATCATTTTGCCTTGACCTTACCATGATCTTGCTTTTTTCACTTCTTATCTCCATTCCATACCTTCTCATTGTATTGTCCAATGTCAGTAAGTTTCTTACCACTCTGTAATGAATTTGTCCTGCCACTGACACTGTTTCCTCAAAATCTTCCATTGGTTCCATCATTATGTGCTCTAATAATATATTGAACAAGATAAGCGACAGCATACACTCTTGACATACTGCAACCAAAGTGCACTTCTGTGGGTTGTCACACATTTCTGGCCGTATTATACAGTGCTTTGATCAGAAAGATCAGGTGGAGCCTGATACCATGTTTCACCTTCATACTCTACAGAGCTTTTCTCCAAACTCTGCTGGTGGTGATGAAGTTCTTGATGTTGGTCCAAATTTTTCACCCAGTATTCAAACTGTTAGGTTGTGCTGGGTCATCCACAGAAACTGGTATGAAGAAAACCTAGTATTCAAACTGAAGAACAAGCTTCTTCATATAGGAAGTTTCTATCATATGTATTCATGATCTCTTGTGTTTTCCAGGGTGCTTTCTGGTTCTATAGCTATTCCCAAAGTTTCCTCTGTGGTCGCATTCATGCGTTTAGAGAACTCAGATGTTAGTTCTGGCAACAATGCTTAAAATCTGCCTTTAATCTTTATTTCAAACCTCTCTCTGCAACCTGGCTCTTTCAGACGACAAAGCAAAAAGACTGTTTTTTCGAAAATTATAAATCAGTGACAAGGCGTCATTTAATCATTGACAGGACGCTAGTGAATCAGTGACAGGGTGTCAAAATCAATGACAGGGCGTCAGTGAATCTGTGACAGGGTGTCAAAATCAGTGACAGGGTGTCAATAAATCTGTGACAGGGTGTCAGTAAATCTGTGACAGGGTGTCAGTAAATCTGTGACAGGGCGTCATTCAATCAGTGACAGGGTGTCAATAAATCTGTGACAGGGTGTCAGTAAATCTGTGACAGGGTGTCAGTGTGTACCTGACACCCTGTCATTGACAGGCGATAGGTGGCAGCCTGTCACTAAATTGTCACAACCCCGTCTCCACGAGTGTGTGATGTCAGATTGTCAGTGATGAAAAATTCCCTGCTGTAAAATGTTATTTATTTAACATTTTATAGGTGGGGCAATGACGTTTCAGGCCAGGGCTATAGTCGACATGAAGCCCAAGTTGTGAAAGTGTTTTTATGCAATGCATGCAATTATTAAGAAAATGTATCAACTAAAATATGCATAATGATCTGCCAAACTGTTCT
This sequence comes from Phallusia mammillata, assembly GCF_965637545.1. Classification (NCBI taxonomy): domain Eukaryota; kingdom Metazoa; phylum Chordata; class Ascidiacea; order Phlebobranchia; family Ascidiidae; genus Phallusia; species Phallusia mammillata. Next base: position 11,403,499 of record NC_137252.1, read on the forward strand.
GACTAAATATAAATGTTATTTTTTCAGAGTTTTTTTTATATGTTGCTGGATAAGTACTTATGTAATACAAAAGTATTGGAAAGTCATGGCTCCTAATTGCCCTACCAGTGAAACATAACAACATTTTTATGCACATGTTTGGCATAGCAAACTGAACAATGAATTTTGCCAAACATGTTTTGGTAATGCTTGTGCTGTTCATTAGTGCAAAGCATTCAAGTTCATTAGACACATCACATCCCGGACAACTACTTAATGGTGAAGTATTTCCTCTGGATAAAAGAAAATCTTCTGAAGTTACACAACAATTGGGGGATACACCCATTTCTTATTCAGACAAAGGGTTGCACAATGCTAATGAAAACACATCAATTCATGTTTCTGAAATTCCGAATGAATATATTGTTGTGTTTGATGGTTATTACACTCAGTCTGATCGGAAGAATTATGTTGAAGAAGCAATGCAGTCCATGTACATCAGTGATAAGCAATGGGGAATTATGCCTCGTTTCAATCCTGCACAAAAGTTTCCAAGTGATTTTGATATTCTTCAAGTTCATCCAAAGATTAAGGCCAAGGCATGTAACAACTTTCACAGCACTATGTGTGTCACTAAAAGATATGCTATTTTGAATATTTTTAGCAGGAGATAGTTTCTGACTTCTTATGAGTAGACAATTTTCTTTTTTTCCACAGGACATTTTGACCAAGTTAACTCACCACCGAATCAAAAGCATATCTACCCAGAAACTGGTTCACTGCAATATGTTGAGCTTTAATGAGAATGATGCCAGACCAGACATACAAAATACCAATGAATCACATTTGATACGAAAATCACGCCAACTTTCTGTAAACAATGAACGACACATGAACAAATTATCACTGAAGTCCCACTCCAGAGCACCACTGAAGGCTATTCCGAAACAGGGGCAAATCACACAGGTATGGTATAGCAGATTTTGCTGAAAACCTTGGAAAGTTGGATATTTTTGAAGGTGAAAAACTGTATGGCTTAATAATGGTGTGTCCACATTTTGAGTATTGTCTACTTTGATACTTTTTATGGGTCCCCTTCCCTGAAGGGGACACATATTGTTTTTGTCTATATATTTTTTTTCTTTCTAACGCAGATTTGTTCCCACGTTTTGGTCAAGAAAGGATGGTTCAAACTTTTTCAAATTTACACACATTAAAGATATTGGTCTAAAGATGGTCCATGTAAATTTTGACCCCGTTTGATCCCCCGGTTCACCCACAGCCCCCCAAAACGTGAAATTTTTAGCGCGGCTATTGTTCCCACGTTTTGGTCAAGAAAGAATGGTTCAAACTTTTTCAAATTTACACACATTGCAGATATTGGTCTAAAGATGGTCCATGTGAATTTTGACCCCGTATTACCCAGAGGTTCACCCATAGGCCCCCGAAACATAAATGTGTCTAACGCCCGTTTGGTCAAGAAAGACACTGTAGGCAGAAGTACCAAGAGAGTAACTCACTGGTTTACGATAGCGGGAGGGCTCAGCTTGACGTCGGACAGACGTTTTACGAGACGTCGTTTCAGTGATTAGAAATCAGCTGTTTTGCACAGCAATGCTATGTCGTTTTATTAAGTGGTCACTCACATTTTCAGTTTTGACGAAGGTTTTACACCTATGACGTGATTTAAACCTAATAACCGTGCTTCGGTTTTGTATATGTCAAGAAAAACTTTGTTAATAAAAGTTAAGATGAAAAAATTAACTTGAGTTTTGCCAAATAATTGTTTTTTTAAATGCTCGTTGTCAGGTTGGCTGCCGCATGATCACGGGTTACTTAAGGTCAACTAGTCGGTATTACAAACACAGCTCAGAACTTTCTTCATAACGTAGCGTTTTTTTGACAATTAATTAAGGAGTCAATACTCAAGGCATGTATAAATTAGGCTTAACAGTATCGTTGAACACGAATGACGGCGTGCTATTGAAAACGGTGTCAAAAGGTCAAACAGTCGTTTGGCGTGTGCACCCTGAGAGGTTACTACTGGTCAATGGTACTCGTTTTGCGAAACAAAGTTAAATGAAAAACAATTACTTATGTATACACTTGTAGCAAATTGCTTTTTAATTTAAAGTGTCTGTAACACAACTGTTACAGCTTTCTAAAAAAATTGTGTTCAAAACCCGACCTTGGAGGACTATATCTGGGTCAAAGCAAGAGATTAGATTTAAGTCTTTGTTACGTTTTTTTAATTTTGTAATTACATGACAATAATAGTGCAAAAAGAATACGAACAATTTTTTTTTATTGTTGGGTTAATGCTTTCTAAAAATTTGTCCTTAAGAATGTAAAAATCACCGCAACATTTGTTTACTGTAAATCCGCACAAACGCGCGTGTGGGGACCCATCAGTTTTTGTTTACAAAAACAATCATATGTGTAGATCAAATGATGTGTATAGTTAATTAGTAAATATCGTATAGAATATATAAAATGGAAGTATATCAGAAAGCCACTCTTCTAGTTTCAAATGTAAAAAAACATCGATTTTGAGTGCCTAAACTGCCCTAAAAGATGGACATTTGGACCCCCTCTGTTGCAACAGTTAATAAATATTTGCTTAAGATATAAAACAACCTTTCTCGTGTTGCAGTTACTCCAAGCGCCTCGCTTATGGGAATCTGGATATACAGGCAAAGGTGTCAATGTTGCAATATTTGACACCGGCCTACCTGTCAATCATCCTCACTTTAAAAATATCAAGGAAAGAACAGATTGGACAGATGAAAAAACTGCTGATGACGGTTTGGGACATGGCACTTTCGTTGCCAGTGTTATTGGTGGTTCATACCAGGACTGCCCTGGTCTTGCACCTGATGCAGATTTGTTCATTTTTCGGGTTTTTACTAATAATCAGGTAGTTTAATGGTACCTTCTGAATTATATATTTAACACCTAAGAATTTGCCAAATTTTACACCTTTTTTGGAGTCAGAAATGTCAACCTTGGGCATTCTAATGTTAAGTAAGCTATTGTTTGTAGTGTAGCCATTTTCTCTCAGAATTTAGCGCTTTTTATTGGTGAACAGGATGTCATGAATTATTAACCTACCACACTACACCATCAATTTATTTTTACAGCCCAAATGGAATTGCTAATCTTTTTTGTGTGTATGTATCTGTATTTAAACACAAAATCTTTTTTTCAGGTTTCATACACATCTTGGTTTCTGGATGCTTTCAACTATGCCATTCTCAAGAAAATGAACATTTTAAATTTAAGTATTGGTGGTCCAGATTTTATGGATCAACCATTTGTTGAAAAAGTGTGGGAACTGACAGCCAATCACATCATCATGATATCAGCTATTGGAAATGATGGTCCATTGTATGGTAAGCTGAAAAGACAAACCCAAAAGTAGTGCTCACAGTACACCACATACGTGGGTGATATGCATCATGATTTTTTTTAGATAACAAGGCTGAACATGTTTACATTCCGCTTAGATTGTATCACCCAAAAATTATGCCCTAATAATATCTCAATTGAAATTATACACCTGAAGAAAGCTTACTACCTATTGTAGATTTGTACTAATTTGCTCTGACTCATTTTTTAACATAACTGGTACATACAGAAAACATATTTTGTACTAGATTCAAAGCAACTCAATAAAATGCATGAAATTGGTGTTTTTTTAGGCACTTTAAACAACCCAGCAGACCAGATGGATGTAATAGGTGTTGGTGGGATTGATTACAATGACAACATAGCTCGATTTTCATCAAGAGGGATGACTACTTGGGAGCTGCCTGCGGGGTATGGAAGATTGAAGCCTGATATTGTCACATATGGTTCCACAGTTCGTGGCTCTGGCCTTCATGGAGGCTGCCGTTCTTTGTCTGGCACAAGTGTAGCTTCACCAGTGGTTGCTGGTGCAGTTGCTTTGCTGTTGAGTTCTACCAAGGAAAAGACCAACAGGCAGTTGATTAACCCAGCCAGTGTGAAGCAAGCACTTATGGAGTCGGCTGAACGATTGCCAAAAGCCAACATGTTTGAACAAGGTCAAGGCAAGTTGGATCTTATCAAGGCTTACCAGGTACAGTTGCATTGTATTACCAATATTTATGGGTCCCCTTCTATGAAGGGGACACATATTGTTTTTGTCCGTATTTTTTTTTCTTTTTTCTGTCTAACGCTGGTTTGTTAAACGCGTTTAATTTATTAAAATTTGGACAGATGTTACATATTAATCCAAATTTGATCCTCCTAAAGTTTGACCCCGAATGACCCAGCGGTTCACCCACAGGCCCCCAAAACGTAATTTTTTTAAAACGGCTGTACTGACTAAAGTACATCATCTAGGAGTTATGTGCTCTGTTGGTTGGTGCAATGTCAGGTTTTCTAAAGAATTTTCTAACTTTTAACAGGATTTACCCATTTTTACGCCTTAAACCCCGAAATAATCATTTCTGTCGAAAGCTGGTTTGTCAAACGCGTTTGGTCAAGAAAGAATGCTTTAAATTTATTCAAATTTACACAGATGTTAGCTATCGTTTTAAACCTGATACTCTTAAAGTTTGACCCCGAATGACCCAGCGGTTCACCCACAAGCCCCCAAAACGTATTTTTTTTAAAACGGCTGTACTGACTAAAGTACATGATCTAAGAGTTTCATGCTTTGTTGGTTGGTGCAATGTAAAGTATTCTAAATAATTTTCTAATTTTTTATTGGATTTACCCATTTTTACTCCTTTAACCCCGAAATAATCGTCACCCCTTAAATCCCGAAATAATCTTTTTTGGTTTTAGGCCAGAAATACAAGCCCTAATGTGCTGAAATTTGAAACATTTGTTTGCAGTGGTTTACTCGTTTAGTATTCAAAAATTTGCCTTAATCGGCTAAATAATGACTTTCACAGCCCATAGTTCGTGTACACCGTCAGTCAGACAGAAGTCCCAAGGGAGTCATTCACTGGTTAACGATTAAAACGGTTTTGTGCAGAGCGGGAGGGATCAGCTTGATGTCCGGACAGACGTTTTAAGAGACAGTCTTTTCGGTGATTAGAAATCAGCTGTGTTTTTTTCCCTTAAGAATCTAAAAATCACCGCAACATTTGTTTGCTGTAAATCCGCACAGACATGCGTGTGGGGACCCATTAGTTTTTGTTTACAAAAACAATCATATGTGTAGATCAAATGATGTGTATAGTAAATTGGTAAATGTCGTATAGAATATATAAAATGGAAGTATATCAAAAAGCCACCCTTCTAGTTGTTCTAGGTTTTAATCACAGCATCCATGTTTATCCTTGACTGTGAAACATTGTTTTGTTAAACAAATGTTTACTTTTGTATAAATCCAATAAATTGTATATTGTATTTGTGGACCAACGGAGTGCAATTTAAATTACAATTTCATGCATGAAATCCCTATTGTTTGCATTGTTTGTTCAGAAACTTTTTAACTGTGTGTTCTAATCTGGATACTGTACATGACTTTAACCATGTATTTTTTACAGGTTTTGAACTTTTATGAACCACAGATCAGTTTGGTTCCAAGTTACCTTGATTTCACTGAATGTCCATACATGTGGCCGTACTGCACACAACCACTCTACTATACTGGAATTCCAGTAACTGCAAATGTTACAATAATTAATGGCATGGGAGTTGTGGGAAAAATTAAAAGTCCTCCTGTGTGGCATCCATATGCAATGCAAAATGGAGACAAAATTCAGGTTAGACAAGAAAATGTATGCTTTATATTGAAGTTGTAGCTACAAGAAATCTGTGGAAGAGCAATATCATTTATAAAGTTTGTAACATGTACAACATAAATTTTTAACCAGGAAAATATATGAAGAAAATATATATATATTTGTAATAAAGTATAGAACTACCTCTTTAAATAAAACAAAACTAAAAAAACAGAACTGAAATTGTTTTGAGCTTTTAACATTAATGACAACAATTTTGTTTCTGTTGTTCAATACAGGTTTCCTTTTCATATTCAGAAGTGCTATGGCCTTGGTCAGGCTACATGGCTTTATCAATATCAGTAAAAAAGCATGCAGCCAACTGGGAAGGCATTGTGCAGGGTCATGTTGAACTTACAGTGACATCTCCAAGGTCACAGGAAAGAGTTTTGCTGACTGAGGACAATGCTGAGGAACAAACATCTGTTGTAAAGTTTTTCATAAAAGTCAGTGTGATTCCAGTTCCACCCAGAGAGAAACGCATACTTTGGGATCAGTTCCATAATCTCAGATACCCACCAGGTAAAACAGCTCTTGAAAATAGTGCTTAAGAGTATTTGTGAACAGACAAAATTTTTGATGCACTTTGTACAAGATAATCAATTTGACGGTAGGGATGTTCAAAGTAGAATAACGAATCCTTTGGATTCGAATCCAGCTAGATTCGAATCCATTTTTGCCGTTTATATCGGGTAATTGGAACCGATATAAATGTGTGCTCTCGTCGTTGGCAAAAATGTAAACACATGAGTTACGCTTTTACGTCGACGCCCGATCATTGTACCAGTTGCAAAGACGGTCCCGTCAAATCAGTGAGGGCTATACAACGTTATAACGCCAAGTCGCGAGTCGCTATAACAACGCCATAACGACGGTTGTGCGTTGAAGGCATAATTAACGATTAGCGCACTTGTTACGCATCTGATCACGTGATTATGCTTATGCCATTAAATAACATACCGGCGACTTTTTGCAACGTCTTACCAGCATCTAATTGTTGCCGACTTTTTTTTCGACACAACAAAAGTTTAACGGTCATGGCGTTAGGCAGCGATTGAAAGCATGGAATTGTCTGTTAATATTGCAAAAACAGTGATGGAATCCCATAATGTATGACGTTTGCATCATTTTTTAACCCCATACAAACATAAAAATTCTGTACACGCTGCAAAGTTCACATTTTGTGTTGCAAAATCGCTGGTAGTTTAATTAGTAGAAATCGCTGGTAGAAATTAAAATCACCCAATATCCCAGCTTTACATCACCCAATGTTTTAACTTTGCTAGGGTGCCTGTTTTTGCAGTTGCTTTAGGTTAACAAACGTTATATATTAGTACACTAGGGAGTCTATGTCAGTCCTCTCCCATCAACAAATCAAATTACCTCAGCATGCTTACAACATAGTTACTTCTACTGAAGGCAATAATAACCACTAAATAAAATCGTAAAAGTTATTTTTTAACCTTATGCTAATTTTTCTGACTGAGTGGATTTTGGGTCATTTAGTTTCAATGCAGCTGTGCAGAGTTTTTTCCTAGTGTTTTTCTTTGTTTTGGTTGGTTCTTTTTTTACATTATAAATGAAAAATATGTTTCATATAGATTACACTAGTCTACTTTAGTTGTTGTCAAGATTAATGATTGCTCAGTCAAAAAATAATATAAGAATTGGATTCGATATTCTAGATTCGCATCAATCATTCTAGAATACCCAATTATTCTACTTTGAACATCCCTATTTGACGGCTTATCCATTTAGGTTACTTTCCTCGGGACAACCTAAAAATGAAAAATGACCCCCTCGATTGGAATGGAGATCACATTCACACTAACTTCCATGATATGTACCAACATTTACGCACTTCTGGATATTATTTAGAGGTAAACAGTCATCACAGAAAATGTATAAGCCCAGATTGGTGCACATAAATTTTGGTGTTTGTTGGGTTTGTGTATTTCAACATCCTGGACATTGTTAGATCCATTGAGCATTTTTTACGTTGTTTCCCACACACTTCCTTTATTGGTAAATAAGCAATTGACACACTATTACACACACTCTTCCTCAGTTTAAATTAGAGATTTTCAAAATATATTAGGGAGTGTCAGGCTAGCAAACTTTTTCCATAGATTATTATGTATTCCCCATTTCACCAGCTGTCTTTGGTGCTCATACTTAGAGAATCCTAAACCTTATTTATTGGTTTACCTGAATATTGTTTCCAGGTACTGGGACAACCCTTTACTTGTTTTGATGCCAAAAATTATGGACAGCTGTTGATCGTTGACCCTGAGGAAGAATATTTTCCTGAAGAAATTACTAAATTGCAAAAAGACGTTTTGGATGGTTTAAATGTGATAGGTTGGTATATTTAATAGCATTGCTTTATATATTACAGTTTCATATGAAAGTTAGTTACATATTTACATTACTAGTTTTTGCTGAGTGGTACAACACTTCAGTGATGGCTAAAGTGAAGTTTTATGATGAAAACACTCGAAGATGGTGGATGCCAGAAACTGGTGGTTGCAATGCCCCGGCTCTTAATTCTCTTCTTCAACCTTATGGTATTGCACTATCAGACCGAGTTTATGATGGGGACTTTACTGTCGCTGGCCATGAAATGTATTATGCATCAGGAACGGCCTTGGCCAAATTTCCAAAGGTATGGTTTGAAACCTTTGCTTTAAACCAATCTTTTCTATGGTGTAAACTTGAGTGTTCAAGACTGCCTATTTTTACACTTGTATTATAGATTCTGTTTGTCACAGACTAATTGTTTTAAGCTACAGACAGTGCATACTGTTTCGACCTTTCAGGTCTTATCTGTGCAGCTGGCAACAAGACATAGGCCGTATTGGCTAGTGTGGCCATAATCCAGTTTGTTTGTAGTAACAGGCTAAAAACATGCCTCACCAATTATCCGATGCCACAACTGGGCGTAAACCAGGCCTACCATATTTCCATCCCCCCATGGACACATTGTTGAAAAGAACTTAAAAAATACTTAAGGTGGCCCTAAAAATAAAAGCCTCAGAAATTAGACGGTATAGAATAGTTTAGATAAGTTTTCAAATTGTTTGTGTTACTAACTTAAAACATTGTTGATGTAGGGGTCATTTGTGATGCAAGAAAACTTGAGGGACCAAGGAGGTGAAGTGGTGACTGGACATGAGGCAGCGCTGATTAAAAATGTCCCAATCTTGGGTTTGCATGAGGTACCTTTTTATAGAACCACAGACAATCATTTTTATGGAAAACTAAGGCTTCTGAATCATTTGTTTAGCCGCCAATTTTTAAACTACTAAAAACAATCTTGCACTCAACCATTTTTTGTGTGAGCAGTGGTTTTTACATTAGCAATTTTTATCAAAAACTTCATAAGTGACTTTCTCTTTACACAAACAAGTCAACAACACCTGTTAGCAATCTTAATGAACATTGGATTCCAAATTGTATCAGTTATTTTTTGCACTTGGTAGTGTTTATCTTTCTCTCATAATTCTCTCTTTTTTTGCCAGATTCCAATGAAGCGCGCAGGCAGACTAGCTGTATATGGTGACTCAAACTGCCTTGATAGTGCACACATGACCAAAGACTGCTTCTGGTTGCTGGATGCAATTCTACAGTTCACTAACAAAGTGGGTGTTTTTACTGTTTAAACATGTGTCCCTTGTGTCTTAAACATCATTATACATACCCTCTTGTCTTAAGGGAACCATTTCGCCTTCCTTAAAGTCAACCCATACAGGAAGTTTTATCGAAAGTTTGCCATATCCAGTTAGCGATGCTGGTGAATTGCCAAAACGAATGGATGGCAATCATTTGTTTAAGTTTTCAAAGGTATGTTTTACTTACAATTGAAAACTTCTTATCTAGCAATTATTTTGTGACATACAATTCATAGCATTATGCCAAACACTTTGAAGGCTAAAGAGTAGCACATTAAAGTCGGCAAAGATGTAATAAAAACTGCTATATTTTTAGGTTTTGGAGTCTCATCTAGGTGAGCCTCGAGCCAAGTCGGTTCCTCAATGTTTAAATGTCTCGTGGACATTAGGAGTGGTACTGAATGAAACTTCACCACTGTACATGTGGGAGCGCCAGAGAATTTTGTCAGTTGAGATTGGTGACACTGCACCGCTTCGCCACATAAATTCTGCTGGAAACTATAAACAACAAAACGTTCCTCAAATTGACTCAGTTTCGCTGGACAGTGTTTATGCTCATAAGTTTCGGGCGTTCTTTCATGGACTATTTTTGTTTTTCGCTCTTTTAATTGTGTATTTTCTTTTTCGTCGCTCTCTAAATCGCCACAGACGAAGATGGTCACCTCGCTTACTGTTGAGATGCTGCTTTTTATGGTTTAATGCTCTTCGCTCTAAAATAAGTGGCTCACATGATCAATGGCAGCACGATGTCACAATTCATTCAAAATATAAACCAAAAACCCCACATGCTCGAGAAGTTCGTACTTCTCAGATTCGTTCACTTATTTCTCCTTCGTCCAATTTTGTGAAGCCGAATTTACACGACCTACATTCTGTATAATTTTCCCTGCCCAGGTTGAAAACTGTTTGTTTCACTCTTGATCATGACCAAAAATATGTTTGCACACTGTTGTAAAAACTATATACCCTTCATACCAGAGGTAATTTTGCAGACGGACTGAATTTGTAGTTTTACATTTTGTTACTGCTCTATTCTCATGCTGCAAGAAAAATGGCTAAGAATGCTTGATACCTGTAGTATGAAACATATGTTCAATGTTTTTGTATCAATTTGTAAAACACACTTTTGCCAATTTGTTCTTTAAAAGCAGTTGTTTCTTTTTTTACACTGGATGTTGCAGTGCATTTCAGGTGAAGAAATTCATTAGATGATGGCAACATCACAAATGTTCACTGTGCAATTTCTAATGTTATTACCTGAGCATTCTTTGTCTCACTGTTCTGACAATGAATAAAGAATATGCAACAAAAAATAAATTTGTATTTATTTAACTTTGTACAAAATCGATGGAAACAGACTCTGGTAAATAGGGCTATTTTTTGTGTCTTCTGCATTTTTGTAAGTTTTTATTTCTCTTAGCATACTTGTCATCATTAGCTTGTTTTTCTGCTTTTGTTCTTCAGTCCAGTTTGAACAGTGGGCTGAACTACTGATCAAGGGCATAAAAAACCAGTCATATATACAGGTACGTGGATTGAGACCGCAGGTGGCATTTAGGAAACCAAAAGGAACGCCAAACATGCATGAAAACATTACAGCACTCACAAACATACCCTTGGGACCTTTTTTCCATTTGTAAAGGGCTCCAGGCACTGCTGCACCAGCCAGATAATTTGACATTTTGTCTTTTTTACGCCAAATCACCAAGGTCTGACTTATCAACAGCATGCCTCCAATCAAAAATGAACACCTCCACGTCCACCTCAACCAGTATGGTACAAAACCACGCAAAAAAGCTCTGTACCGTTCATAATACATGTCAGCCTTGGACCGAAAATATTGGTTGGCTTTGGCTTTATCAAAATCATGTAGGAAACGTGCACCATACTCCATACCAAGAAGACCACCCATAAGCAAAGAGCTGAGCAAAGTCATTCGTGTCAAGTATTGGAAGTTATAATTTTGGGAGTGTTCATATCTGCTGTAGTTTGGTACATAATATCTTGGCATGAATGCCATTTTTATTTGTTCTACAGACGACAACTTTTCTGTCCCTAAAGGCATGCATAAAATTGAGTTAATGTGTGGCGGCTCTTTCGTTGCAGCTTCATGCAAAGTTTCAGTAGGAGTCCAGTGTTTATATTTAGAATGTAGTTCTGCTTCCATATCACTTACAGCGTGGGATTTACTTGGTAGGAATTTTTCTGCCATAGGCAATCTACCAAACAAACCGTGCAACATTTTTGTGGCAGTTTGTTTTGATCTTTGGTTAGCAACTTTCCAATAAAACTGTCTTCTTTCCTTTTCTTGGATTAATATCTCATCAAACAGACGATTTTTAAAAGTTGCATTTCTCTTTTTAAATCTCACGTTCGTCAATTTCATCTGGTTCAATTGCGTATCACTGAAGTCATTGATAGAAAACTTGTAACCATTGAGTACATTTGACTTTGATTTGTCGTCCACCGCTGTCATGGCAAGTTCCTCGCTTTAAAACTCAAACATCACAAAAAGTTTCTAGTCGATAACATTACAAACAATGTATCCGTCGCAAACAACCTTTTATAATCGCGAGAACTTTCTTCACTTTCAAATGTAATACCAAAACAAAATTCTAATCTTTCTGTAATCTGTACGTTCGTAAAATGGAGTTCATGCATCGGTGATTTCACGTGCTGTTTGGTCATGGTTGACGTATCTTTCTTTTTTTGCGCAGAAATCCAAAATGTGAAAACGCTGATAAATTTTGCGCATGACTGCGTGCTGTTTCAAAACGTATTTTTTTACAATTTTGAACAAATCGCTATTACCAAAGAACTCTATAACTTTATAGGGTTCTTTGCTATTACAGACCTTCAACTGATGTATTGGTCTCAAATATCCTTGTGACGTCATTAGCTTGATTGTAGCACATAATGCCTGGGTAAAAATTAATGCATGTGTACAGAGTACAGTTGTGTTCAAAATTTCGAATCAAACAAAAATACATCCGCTCATAATATTTTCCAGTAAGTTTGTTCAGAGGTACCTTAGAGCAGTTTAATTTAAAGTTCCAGCGAGATATATTAGTAATACATAGTCGCTAAAAAACCCTTGTGTGTATTTTAGTTTCGTTCCTTTTTCAGTGTTTTCTTCTCGGCGCGCCCTTTTCTATTTGAAACAACAACATCGGAAATTAACTGTTTGACTTTTAAATCCTTATTAAATATTTACTAACTACGCTTTTTTAGTATTGTCTTGATTTGTGCTGTTTTTTTTTTTATGGCCAAATTAATTAAGATTCCATGGTGTTGGGTATAGGGTTTCTTTTTTGGTGGTCGTTGTCTACCTATCTTTAATTATTCAACCGGCTGGAATCCACCCATGTTGCGTCAAACCCAGTCGCGTTGCCGTTATAGCGCCACTCGTTTCTCCAACGAGATTCCAACCTCTCAGGCCCGCTTTGGGCTGCGTTTTTTCCCGTTGCCCTCCATCTGTTAACAACATTTTAGCGTATTTTCAACCGCTAGGTTTTCGCAGCTTTGTCCTGTGTTTATCGTGCCATTGTACCGTCATAAGTTACTATGCTTGTCGCGTTCAAGTGCACGTGAACAAAATAAAATACGATACGATATTTTCGATTTCAATCACTACTTGTCAACGAAATGACTTCCGGTTTGAAACGGACACCTCAGCATTAATGCACGTGTGCAGCATTGTTCGATCTCGATGTTCAGAATCGAATAAAAATACATTCCGCGCATAATATTTTCCTACAAATTGGCACAGAGTTGTACCTTAGAGCAAGTAGTTTTAAGTTTTAGTGAGATATTTTCGGTTTCAATCGGTAGTTTCCAACGATTTGATTGGACGGTGAAAACAACGAGAAAAAAATTTCCTCGAGAGGAGCACAAGCAAACCTTGTACAAAATATAAATTAAAATACAACAACACACGGATCAACTTTATAATATACACAGGCGAATGCGCGGAATGTATTTTTGTTCGATTCTGAAAATCAAAGATCTATACACTAACATTTGAATGATGTTCGGTAAAATTCATTTCGTTGGCAACTACCGATTGAAACCGAAAACCATCCTGGGTGCGACATGATTTTCAGCAGCAATAAGTTAGTTGAACAGCGAGCACTTGTTTTTGCCATGACTATGCAAGTTCCACTATGAGATGAGTAACAAAAGGAAATGACAAAATTAACCTAACTGACAGTGACAGTGGACTTTTCAATCCTGCCGATAGCTTGGTGTTAAAAACACATCCACTTACCAAAGTATTCAATGTCTTGCCACAATGTGTGATACTGTGAAACAATAACCGTCACAACAAAAGGATGGGAAAACTATCAACAGCGATAATATACAAATACGGTGTCAGCGGGAAGCAGACGGGGTACCTCCGTGCTGACGGTTCACCACTTCCTTCTGTGTTGTTGGTGGCCGACACAGCAACGGCAGGAACATTGGCTTTCCTCAGGTGGTATCGTGCAAGTGTGATATACTCATTTATGTTATTTCTATTCCAGGGGCGTGTATCGAGCACGGTTGTACCGAACTGGAGTGGGGGCGGAATTTCGACCAAGTGGACGCCGTGATTCTGGCCCTCGGGACAAATGACGTTGATTCAGGCAACTCCATCGCCTGCATTGAAGCCGACTACCCAACCTTAATTTAGGTCTGCCAGAGCGTGTAGTCGTGTACCCAAAGGCCCGGGTGGGTTTCGTTTCTAATACCAGGAAACGGAGATGCACAAAGTACAAGCATTTTATGTCGTAGGTCGTTTTGGCTGGCATTCTTCAGCAAAACACCAAAAACGATAACGCCAATGACGCCACAGTACGTTTTGATCAAACAATATTTTACATATGAAATGACAATGGTCAAATATAATACCAAAACAAAATTTCAATATTTCTGTATGTTCGTGAAACCATAGATTACGTAAGTTATCTATGGTGAAACGGAGTTCATTTTCATGCATCGATGATTTCACGTTGCTGTTTTGTCGGGGTTGACTTATCTTTCTTTTTACAAAAAGTGGTGCAATTGCAATTTATGAATGCAAAAAATCACAATTCGTTGTGAAAAACTATTTGTGTGCGAACGACCTGTTGTCAATGCAGGTGAACTCATCCGATTTTTTTCCTACATTTGCATTTTTTTCTGTTTCTTCAATTTGATGGTGGCTGATAGGGTGACCTTAGGGTTAGGGACAGGGTCTTTCGCCACCCTGCCGCTTAAACAGCGCAAAACAAACTTATTTACTTACTAGGATAGTCCAAAACAATTTTTGCAATAAGAATAAGATAAGAAAAACTCGACGATGTTGCAGACAGCATGTCTCGTGTTTTATAGGTGCAGCAATTAGTTAATGTGTGATGTTTTAAAATGGGGATATTGGAAGTTTAGGCAATAAAAAAAAATATGTTTAGGATTTATAAACAACTGTTTCAACGTCAATAAATGATGTTTAGCTATTGCAGGTTACTAGATATGGGCTGGCGCCATTTTTTGACTGCTTCATCAGTTTATGTTGTAGTTGGGGCTGTATCATACTACTATGTAAGTTTGGATTCTACACAGTCTGCAATTCGAAACAAAGTTATCAAAAATGCAGGTTTAACAGAGCAGGACTTGGAAAATCGACGCAAGGAAAATCAGAAATTTATGGACGTTCTGAAGAAAGCTGCTGAAAATAAAGGAAACATTGCATGGGACCATGACCAAGAAATATTAAAGCAAGGTCGCACCAACTCAAAACAATAAATTGGTTATGTCTTCCGCTAGTCAACCAGTCGAATGTCCCCTTTGTTTTAAAAACTTTTCAGCTGTGCATGTACAAAGCCATGTGCAAACATGTCAAGGAACACCAAACAATAATGACACAGAAATGCCACCTAAGCGCCGCAAGATGATTAAGGTTGATAGTGGCACTACTAAAAAGAATCCTTCGAAGTCACCATGGAAGGGATTCAAGTCAATAAAGAAAAATACTGTTCAAGAGCCTTCACAAGAACGTGAATGTGTTGTGGATGTTTGTACACCTTTCCCATTAATACCAACAGAAAGACCACCATCATTACCACTAACGGAAAGCAAACCATCAGCCATGGAGATATTTCTCGCTCAGTCAAAACCTTTAGCAGAAGTTGCAAGGCCAAAGTCTCTTGAGGATTATGTCGGACAGACTGAAGTTTTAGGAAAAGAAACAGCCCTAAACAAATTACTCAACAGAAACACTATTCCTTCTATGATATTTTGGGGTCCGCCTGGCTGTGGCAAAACAACTTTAGCCCATATTATAGCAAGCCGCAGCAAGGAAAAATCAGAAACCCGATTTGTAAAAATGTCAGCCACAAGTTCTGGTAAAGCCGATGTTCAGGCCATGATCAAAATTGCTTCCAACGAGCAACGAATGTTTAAGCGGAAAACTATCTTATTTATAGATGAAATACACCGCTTCAACAAGCTCCAGCAAGACACATTTTTACCCCATGTTGAAAATGGAACCATTGTTTTGCTTGGTGCAACTACAGAAAACCCATCATTTGCCTTAAATTCTGCCCTGCTGAGTCGTTGTCGTGTCATTGTTCTGCACAAGTTGGAAGCATGTCACATAAGATCACTTCTGGAATTGTCTATAACTCGTTACATACCTTTTTGTTCCACTGTTCATGAATCAAGTGGAAATGCAAATGGATCCCTTTCTGACAATGGCACTGACAAACTTCATGTAGCTTCTTCTGCTTTGGATGCTCTTTCCAACTATTGCGATGGGGATGCGAGAATAGCTCTTAATGGTCTGCAAGTTTCCATACAAAGCCTTATCACTCCAGACAAGAAACTATGTGCACCAATGTTAACAGCAGACCATGTCAAATCATGTCTACAAAGGTCACATGTGCTCTATGACAGAACAGGTACGACTGATACATATTCTTATAGCACACCAATAATAAACCTATTAATATTGCTATAGGTGATGAGCATTATGCTATGATGTCAGCACTCCATAAATCTGTACGTGGGTGTGATGAAAATGCAGCCTTATATTGGCTCACACGCATGATGCTGGGTGGAGAAGATCCAAAAGTTATAGCAAGAAGGCTGATTCGGATGGCAAGTGAAGACATAGGTGAATAGAGTTGATAAATCATTTAATGCAACTGGTTTTATTCTGGCCATACTGCTAATTTATCTTCATTATTTAACAGTGCAACATAGCCTAAATGCATAGATGACAAAAGAAAAGAACCTTAACAATAAGGAACATACAATATGGCAGTTTTTTAACCTCTTGGGACAAACCTTAAGAATCCTAAAAAAATCTTCAAGTTTTGTTAATTATATACTTTATATGAAACACATTGCAATTGCAAAATTTAGTGTCTATATATTACCATCCAAGCTTAAAAGCCAACATGTGCACTTGTGATGTAATTAAAGAAAATAAATGCCTGAATGACTAGATGATTTTTATAGACCTTAAGGAGCTGGGTTTTGTCCACCCAAAATGTGCAATAGGTTAATATTTATTTCTATTTACATGAAGGACTTGCTGACCCAAATGCACTCAACATTGCTGTTTCCACTTATCATGGATGTCAGTATGTTGGAATGCCAGAGTGTGATGTAAGTTTAAAACTAGTTGTTTGTATGTCTGTGGCTATGCAATAAGTTTTTTGCAAAAAATCTACAGGTCATCTTGGCTGAGTGTGTGGTGTATCTTTCCCGTGCAGCCAAATCTGTCAAAGTGTACAAAGCTCTGGATGCAGCTAAAAGCTGTATCAAAAATCATGAAGGACCCTTGCCAAGTGTAATTATATGAGTTAACTTAAGTCCTTCACGAAAACAAATATGCACAGAACTTTCTTGTGTTAGGTACCATTGCATCTCCGCAATCCTTCAACAAAACTTATGAGGAATCTTGACTATGGAAAAGGATATAGGTATGATGCTGCCAAAGGAGAACAACAGTACCTTCCCGAAGAAATGGCACACATTAATTTTTTTGATTTGTAAACCCCCTTTTTTGATTTGTTTTTGTAAATGCCAATACTTTTGTTGGTTAATAAAATATTTGCTCCTACAATCTATACTGAAAATCATCAATTTGTCAAGTACATGGCACTTTTTCAAAACAATTTTAAGATAGTTTTGGAAATATTGTCACTTTTATTGAAGCAATTAACCAGGTTTTGTCAAACAAAAGCGCTTGCAATAGCAATAACTTTAGACATTGCAGCTTGATGTTTTGTGGGAGATCTGTATCCTCGTAACCAAGATGGTATGGGAACAGTTATTCTTGTACCAAGGGGATTGCCTTCATCATCTATCAGTATAACATTGTTTGAATCCATTCGGGCTTTAAGTACCCCCATAGGAGCTTTTTGTCCAACCACTAAAGCTTTGATCATTTCTCCATTCAAAGTGATTTTCACAATGTTACCAACACAGCCTCGAACAGGAACATTTTTGCCATGGTAAATGTGTATCACCTTTGCCTTTCTTCTGACTGGTGCCAATGCTTTAGCAGAGTTATCCACAATACGAACTTTTGTCAAAAGTTGTACAGCATTTTTTTGCAGGAATTTTATATCTCTGTCCATGTTGCGGATGTTATTTTTTCCACGCTTATAACCAAATCTTACATTTTCGTAAAACGTCTGATTGTCATATACTGTTCGGTCAGGTAAGCAGCAGGCTGCAGTTTGGTGGAAACTTCTGCAACAGGTTTTAAATATCTTGTCAGAAAGTAATCACAATTGTAAGCTTTAAGACAAAAGTTTTCTCTTGGTTTTTGTTATTTGTATTGTTTAAAGTAGAAACACCTTGGCCTAATGTCGATAGTATACAAATATACAATGTTTGCATGGTATTACTATTATATGTTATGACAACTGTTATTTTACCATACCTCACTACAACGTTTTTCAGGAAGGTTTGTCCCAGTAGTGTTGTTTTACGAACTATCTCCATCGCATACCAATATTAATGTTTTCTTTTCGCCCAGCATTAGCCTAAAAACTCGAATAACAACTCTACTATAACATACACAACAATCAAAAAGTGGACAGTGGACACTTATGACACACATTGGCGCCTATAGAAATATTAAATTTTCGCTTCAAATATACTTAAAATAATGCATCCTAAATTAATAATGTGCTGTTATTTTCGCTTTTTTATCGAAAACAATTTAAAGTGAAATATTGACAAACGTATTAACACAAAATCAATTCGTAAATACTTTTATCCGGCTTGGCTCCTCAGACCCACAATCCACATGCATGGATTGCGTTATTGTCCACAAACCAAAACGTTAAAAATCACTAGAAATTTTTTATTGGCGTAAACAATTAAACTTACCCCAAAACGCCATATATTATACTTACCCCCAAACCAAAAATACCATATGTGTTTTAACATTAAAAAAAAGTATTTGGTTTCGCTACAGCTGGATTTACTGACTTTTGGTTTCACGTGATCCCATGACCAAAACATGAGAATTGAGAATTTAACAGAGCTTATGGTAATGGTAAAGCTATGCCTTTTGCGTTTATTTCTGTAAGTAATATTGATTTGGGGTGAAAAAGACGTGAAAATAATTAAGCTCATACCTCTTCAGCTTAGATTAACATAGAAGGAAAACGTGAAATAAGCAGTATGGAGGACAAAAGTCTCTTTTCTAAAAATACTTCAAAAATCATGTCGCATTAATTTTGTTTGTTTAATCTGTAAGTAGTGTAACTGACACAATTTTTTAGGACAAATAAAAGAACTACAACAATTTAATTGTGTATGTTAAATGACAAACTGTCAATATTTTTCTGTCACAACAAGGTCCGACTGAAGAACAAGCATCATGTCTTCAAGTGAAAGACTTGATATTTTTCCTTCTCGAATGTAAGAAAATTTTGATTTTGTTATGTCAATTTATACCTAAAAATGCAAGGTGCAGTTGCCATTCGATATTGGTTATTTGTTGACATTGAAAAATGTGCAGAATTGTGGTGTATTTGTATTATTTTGTTTTTGTAGGAATCTGACTATTATGAAAACAAGGCTGAAAGGTGCACACAAAGGTCATAGTTTACTCAAAAAGAAAGCAGATGCTCTGAAGATTCGATTTCATGCTGTTTTGAAGAAGATCATAGAGGTATTTTATTTGTAAAAATAGCAAAAGTTGAAAATATTTTCCACTTTTTTGCCATTATACCTGTTCCATTTCCAGGCTAAACAGCAAATGGGTGATATAATGAAGGAGGCTGCATTCTCACTTGCTGAAACCAAGTTTTCTGGTGGTGACTTTAGCCCTGTAGTTTTGCAAAATGTCAGTAAGGCACAACTCAAAGTCCGAAGCAAGCAAGAAAATGTTGCTGGTGTAAAACTGCCAGCATTTGAATACTACGAGGTAAGCTGTTTTTGTAGTTATGCATTCAAGGTTGCAAAAATCTTTGCTCAGAATTTTAAATGATTTTTTGGGGGGTGGAGCAAAAAATAAGAAATAAAATAGATGAACTTTTAAGCCTCTTTCAACAAAAGTTGTGCAGTTTAATTGTCATTTTGCGTATTTTGTTTCTTTTATATTTAATGTAAGTTTTTTTTTTCAAAAGGATGGATCAGACAGTTATGAGCTGACTGGTTTAGCAAGAGGTGGGGAACAAATATCAAGACTAAAGAAAAATTATGCCAAAGCAGTTAAACTCCTGGTGGAGCTTGCCTCGTTACAGGTAAATTATTATTAGACCCCTTTTGTAAAGGGTGTACATTTTGATGTGGCCACTCTGTTTGTTAACAAGTTGGATTTTATTGTAGATTTAAATGTTAGCTCTCAATTGTTTCATAACACTTGTTGTATATATATGCATGTATTATCCTTCCTAAAAATATAATGATCCACGAAATTGTTTTTTAATTGAGTTGGTGAACAAGTTTAGAACCACTGCCCTAGGTTTGTTTTCAAACTGTTTTGGGTGACTAAAAAACAAAGTGGCTTTTATAATGCAAAAGTTTAATTGACTGTAGGTTGGGTATTGTTATTTGCTTTGATTGGTTTTAGAGCTCCAGCATTGCTCAATTTGACACATACAAACCGTTACTAGTGATGGGACGAGTACTCAGTACTTGGTATCGAACGCTTTCAGTAGTATCGATACTCTTGCTCGGTATCGAAATATTTTGTCTCAGTTTTCGATACCAACCTGCAAGTACCGAAGGCCGATTTACTCCATAAGAATTAGGGCAACTTCTTGCCAATATTTGCTTCGGACAGCACAAAAGCGGGAAAAAGTTCTGCAAAGTTATGTATATTTTAATGCGCTTTCGTGTGGAGATTACATTTTTCGGCATGTGTGTATGCACGTCTGTACGCCGGCAATGGCAGATAAATTAGACAGTGATATACAACTAAGTACAACACTATTCTTAAGTACTCGGTACTGAAGGCATATACATGTGGTACTCGTACTCGCTTCAAAACCTGGTATCGTCCCATCACTAACCGTTACCAAATTACACCATGCTCATATTTGGAATATGTATTAGCAATGTAAAACAATGGTAACATGGGCATATTGATAACACACAGTCAGAAGCTTTTAAAAAACTGATGAATTTTACAGACTTCTTTTGTTACTTTGGATGAGGCAATTAAAATCACCAATCGAAGAGTCAATGCTATTGAGCATGGTAAGTACTAATGATGAAAATAACAGCCCAAATAGACCTAAAAAGCAACTTATGGACAGATCCATCTTTAGTGTTCCATGGTAAGAACTGCTACTGAACAAATTTTTCAATTTTATGTTTGTAATAACATCATACAGATCAATATATGAGCTATTGCTGCCAGGCATAGTATCAAGTTTAAAGAGCTCATACAGATCAGTTCACAAGTGTTATACGGAACATGACAACCCAAATAGTTGTCAAAACTGTCAGGCTCTGTTGTTCAGATGTGTTGTCAAATACTTAAATTGCTAAAAGTTGCAAAGCAGTGTTATAATGTCCCTTCCGCATTTCATCACTGCTTCACACCCTTTCATTACTCCTATGATACAACTTTTTTAACCAATCTTTCATGCAACTTAAGTTTGTATAACAGCTGTGAATGATGTAGCCTCGTATCACTGATGATGGCATGAGCATTTGCCGAAATAGCTGAACAAAGAACAAATTTCTTTTTATCTATTTGGGCAGGTTTCATATAGACATACATCAGTTGTGAAATAACAAACAGAAATATGTGTTAAAAGATACTGGTTATTATGGGTCCCCTTCCCTGAAGGGGACACATATTGTTTTTGTCTATATTTTTTTTTCTTTCTAACGCAGATTTGTTCCCACGTTTTGGTCAAGAAAGAATGGTTCAATCTTTTTCAAATTTACACACATTGTAGATATTGGTCTAAAGATGGTCCATGTGAATTTTGACCCCGTTTGATCCCTCGGTTCACCCACAGCCCCCCAAAACGTGAAATTTTTAGCGCGGATTTGTTCCCACGTTTTGGTCAAGAAAGAATGGTTCAAACTTTTTCAAATTGACACACATAATAGGTATTGGTCTAAAGATGGTCCATGTGAATTTTGACCCCGTTTGATCCCTCGGTTCACCCACAGCACCCCAAAACATGAAATTTTTAGCGCGGCTATTGTTCCCACGTTTTGGTCAAGAAAGAATGGTTCAAACTTTTTTAATTGTACACGCATTACAGATATTGGTCTAAAGATGGCCCATGTGAATTTTGACCCCGTATGACCCAGAGATTCACCCACAGGCCCCCGAAACGTAAATGTGTCTAACGCTCGTTTGGTCAAGAAAGACACTGTAGGCAGAAGTACTAAGAGAGTAACTCACTGGTTTACGATAGCGGGAGGGCTCAGCTTGACGTCGGACAGACGTTTTACGAGACATCGTTTCAGTGATTAGAAATCAGCTGTTTTGCACAGCAATGCTATGTCGTTTTATTAAGTTATCACTCACATTTTTAGTTTTGGCGAAGGTTTTACACCTATGACGTGATTTAAGCCTAATAACCGTGCTTCGGTTTTGTATATGTCAAGAAAAACTTTGTTAATAAAAGTTAAGATGAAAAAATTAACTTGACTTTTTTGCCAAATAAATGTTTTTTTAAATGCTCGCTGTCAGGTTGGCCGCCGCATGATCACGGGTTACTTAAGGTCAACTAGTCGGTATTACAAACACAGCTCAGAACTTTCTTCATAACGTAGCGTTTTTTTAACAATCAATTTAGGAGTCAATACTCAAGGCATGTATAAATTAGACTTAACAGTATTGTTGAACACGAATGACGGCGTGCTATTGAAAACGGTGTCAAAAGGTCAAACAGTCGTTTGGCGTGTGCACCCTGAGAGGTTACTACAGGTCAATGGTACTCATTTTGCGAAACAAAGTTAAATGAAAAACAATTTGTTATGTATACACTTGTAGCAAATTGCTTTTTAATTTAAAGTGTCTGTAACACAACTGTTACAGCTTTCTAAAAAAAATTGCCGGACCTTGGAGGACTATATCTGGGTTAAAGCAAGAGATTAGATTTAAGTCTTTGTTACGTTTTTTTAATGTTTTTGTAATTACATGACAATAATAGTGCAAAAAGAATACGAACATTTTTTTTTATTGTTGGGTTAATGCTTTCTAAAAATTTGTCCTTAAGAATATAAAAATCACCGCAACATTTGTTTACCGTAAATCCGCACAAACATGTGTGTGGGGACCCATTAGTTTTTGTTTACAAAAACAATCATATGTGTAGATCAAATGATGTGTATAGTAAATTGGTAAATATCGTATAGAATATATAAAATGGAAGTATATCAGAAAGCCACTCTTCTAGTGTTTCTTTATTTCTTAGTAATTATACCCAAAATCGAACGGACTATTTCATACATCATCACTGAGCTGGACGAAGGCGAGAGAGAAGAGTTTTTCAGATTAAAGAAGATTCAACAAAAGAAAGAGGTCAAGCGTACTGCACAGGAGGCTGTTCGCAAGGAGTGGGAAAAAAGGCAGGAGAAACAGTTCGGTGATGAGAGGCTAAACCAAGTATTATCTACACATGTTCCAAATCTTCTAGATGACAAGGAAGATGATGATTTGCTGTTTTAACTTGTTTTGTGCTGTCAGAGAATAGGATTTACTTGCATGCACTCCTGCATACCAACATACCTTATTGTTGGTTTAAAAAAAATCCTTGCAAATTGATTTTGAATTGAAACATGTTTTAGATAAGCTACACCCAGTGGTGGGTCTCAGCCATTTCTATAGATCCGTCTTGTGAAATTTTATGAGATCAACGAACCGGTTAGCATTTTTTGTAATAGAACCGGCTGACAAGTGTGTTAATAATAGTTAACTATCCTAGGAACTTGTACTTTGTGAACATTGTTTAAATACTTTTTTGTCTTTCTTGCAATCAAAAAAGAACTTGTTGTCATAGAATATACATGTATTATCAACACTTCACACAAAGTAATATATCAGTGCAATAATAAAAATTGGTTAATGTTTTCTGTTAAACAGGATTTACAAGTTTAGATAGCACTACATGTCATGTAATGATGACTTGAAGTCAACTACATATAACAGTCACCAAAGAAAAATTCCTGGATATGAAGCAAATTACACAGTGCACATAACAACCAAACAAAAACAGGATTAATATTGTTTACCTTGTTGAATTTTTACAAAAAATAGTGAGTTACAGAACACATGTGCATAGACAGCACAAACATGAGACCAAAATCACCCCAATCAAATTTTTTTTCTGCAAAAGTGAGTATCAACTATGAAACCATGGGCTTTCCTTTTTCATACACCCTGTAAAGCAAAAAAAACAACAACTTCATTATAAACTGAATTTGGCTAAAAGTATTCAAGCTCTTGCTATTAGCAGAACTTGTAACAAACTGCTATAGAATGCATTCGAGTTATCAAAGCAATCTGATTTAGGCTTCTTGGATATAATTTACTGCTCATTTAATGTTCAAATAATGTCAGCTGTCATTAAAACTTGCAAAAGCAATAAAATATGCTTAATAGGTAAATAAAAGACCAACCTGTCAAATATTGCGATGTCTACAGACTTTTCTTGCATTAACTGCAGGTTTTCTCCAACATCATCACCATAGCAAGCAAAGATAAGACCAACATCGTGGCACTTTTTAATAATATCTGGCATTTCATAAACATCCTTCTCCAGTGTGTCTATACCAAGAAAGCGCTCACTAAGTGCAGTACCTGCAAGCACAATTTTTACTGAGATATGTGTAGATAAAATCCTTTTGTGGGAAAGTTGAGTAACATACAATGCATTGTGGCAAAATCAAATACTTAAATACAAACACAATCAGATGTAGTATTTTATGCATTGGCAAAAGGCAATTTACAACACACTTAAGCAAAGTCACTGAAGTCTGTGTGTTATTGACATATGGTTAAGTCACTGATAATAATCCGTTGTCATCGACATGTGATGTCAACCCAATCTTTTTGTCATTTTTCTTTCCAAGTGCATCACACAAAAAGGCAATCTTAGGTGTTTGGCAAATCTTAGAACTTATTCTGTGATGTGTTTCCTAGTATGATTTGTGAGTATTGTGACCCAAATTTTTCCCCAGACCCTTCAACTATTAGATTTAACGTTTCATAACAGCATGTTTTAACATGGTTTTTGTTGGTAAAATTACAAGCTGCCTGGATGATAATGCATGTACTTGCTTCTAAAGTTGGGCCAAATTAGAATGTTTGGTCAAAAGACTGAATAAATTTTGCCATTTTCGGGTCATGTCAAAAAAGTTGGAAACCACTGACTTTTACATGCAACTAAAGTAAACAGTATAACCAACATAATTCAGTACATAAAACATATTTTGCATAACTGTATGTAAACACCAAGAGTTATTCTTATCCGTTCTTTACCAATTGCCATGTCATTT
The DNA here is from genome assembly GCF_965637545.1 of Phallusia mammillata. Taxonomy (NCBI): domain Eukaryota; kingdom Metazoa; phylum Chordata; class Ascidiacea; order Phlebobranchia; family Ascidiidae; genus Phallusia; species Phallusia mammillata. Next base: position 11,428,865 of record NC_137252.1, read on the forward strand.
GTTCGTTCACGAAGGTCCAGCATTGGTACGTAAAACATTGTATTGCCGTTGGTCAAAAGTAATACAGGATATTTATTTTGTTTTCTTCTCAACCTATAACACACAAAGAAAAAATGATTTGTTCCAATGCCTAAAAAATGCTAGACACTTAAACAACAAAATATATAATTGGTACAAATAAAAAAATATTTTAAAACCAATTTTTCATGTTATGTTTTTAAAAGATAACTTACATAATACAAATGTCTACATCAAAGCAAGAGAAGATAACGCGTCGGTCATGTGCATGCTTAAAAACTGTGGTAAGAATAGCATCAACAAATTCATTGGCATCAAAATATTTGTCTAGTCCATCCTCATAATTGTTGTTCTGTAATTGAAAGTTGGTTACCAAAAGCGCATCCTGCATTAGTAACATAGCAAACCTAAATGTACCATATCAAGCGTTGGCCATTTGACTTCAATGTTAAAACCAGTTTGAGGCTCAACCTTGTTAAAAACTTGTTCTAAAGTAGGAAAAGGTAGGTGGTCCTGTTGACTATTGCACTGATCCAGTTCTGTAAAATCAAATCATTGAAACATAGGATTTTGTTTCTGGACAATGGGACACAATAGAATATTTTAAACTGATACACAAACTTCTACTTTTTTTTCGATATATCACACCTAATTTTTTGTTGGAATTGATACGGCTTCGATGATTCATTCTAAAAGTCTGGAGTTCTTTGAGACTCATATCACAAACTCGCATCTTCAATAAAGCAGTTGAACCATCATTCTGAAAATGTCAACAGAATGGTTTAAAGTAGTGGTTTTCCTTATAATTGTAAACCTTAAAGGAAGTAATTTGCTTTAATTTGCACATGTGGTTTGCAAATAGTCACTTGAGCCCTGGGATATAACCGGTGAATTTTGTGAAAGACCCAATTTTAAATGATTTTTGTACTTTAGGCCTACCATGTAATCTATCGGGAAGGAATGAACATGTTTTGAATTGTTAAGTGAGGAATTCGTCGCTAAAGGATGGGAACCACTGGTTTAAAGTAAAAACTTCTATTCTACAAAAAAAACATGACAAACATACCTTTTGCGCTGAAACACATGTGGTAAGGTCATGATACACAACAGGAACTTTGTCCATTGTCAGATGGACATCAAATTCAACATACTGTGCCCCCTTGAATATAACAGAAAAATCAACACAAACGTGTTCACTAAATGCAGTTCAGGTATCTGCATACTACATTAGCACCTAATTACTAAATAGGCAAATGCAACCTCTATGATAGAATGAGTACATAACAACAGTGTGAGGCAAAATTAAACTGCACGTTATTTTATGCTGCACACTTACATGTTGGGAAGCCTTGTTGAATGATGCAATTGTGTTTTCAAAAACATCTGCTACTCTGCAAAACAAGAATGCCATTATATTTACAAGGAAAATACTATGTTGTGCCAGCACAACCAAAGTAAAACCAATAGGCTTTTCCAAAAATTAAAAGAAACGTTTAATATTCCAGCAAAATCTGCCTTACAGTACATATGATAAATAAGAGGCAAAAATCCAAGTCAGGGTACTTGTCATTAAATGTTTTTTTTTAGTATACAAACTGAACGAAGCAGTTTTTAGGTGCAATACCAGCAAGCATATTTTTACCCAGAATAAGGATGGCAAATTCCTTTCACATACTACAAAACTATAAGGAAGCAGTAGATAGTAGTGTTGCAATGTGTGTTATAGACATATGGTACTTACTCCAAACCTTTTGACATATCATGATAAATTAGGGGATAAAAAACTCAAAAAGTTAGAGCACAAATCATCAAGCACTCCTGTTAATAACAGCCATTTTTTCTACATAATATATATGTGGTGTAGTAATTGTACTATGGTGCACTTTATCTATACATGGGTTTTATAATAAAAAAAGAAAAGAGATGTGCAACCTACTTTTCACTTGTAAAGGAATTGCCACTTCCTCGGTGCCCGGCATAAACACACGGCCTGGGTTTCCAGTGTTGCAAATAGCAATGTTTCATTGACATGGTCAGACTTGTATGAGGCTGTATGACCATATAAGGCACTGCAATAAATTAGTACATGGGTTGATGGTAGTGACTAAAGGTGCCCCAACTAATAAAACATAAAGGCAACATTTTAGACATAGTTATTAAAATCTTTATTTGTATTTTCAAGCCAAGTTTGTCACAAGGTTTCCAATATATATTGCTGCCAGGCAAAATATAAAATTTATAGAGCTTTTCTGGAAATTGTATTTTTATTCTGACGTTTCGATGTCCAGTACAGGTCGCCTTTATTAGGGTAAATAACACAGGATGCGCGTAGTACAGTGCACGATAAACAAAGGACAAATGTATTAAACGAAAGCATATTACAACACAACGAAAACACTGTATTTCAGTGTTATTAAAACTAATGAGGGCGACTTGTATAGGACATCGAAAATCGGAATAAAAATACAATTGCCATAAATTTTTAAAATTTGATAAGGACTCCATTGTGGAAATAATGTCAGAAATTTCAATTGTGACAGTCGAAGCACTTACATCGAATGCTAGCTATTGCCTTCCATTCAGGATCCAACAATGGGTTTTCCAAAATTCCTTTCGATGTTGTAAACATTTCTGATGTCACAATACTTGTTGCCACTAGGTTTCCATTTTTCATGTTATAAAACTAAACAGAAAAACAACAAAAGGTAAAGCATGTGAAATCAGGACAACGTTTTTCTGTACATCACAAACCAAGCCCCTATATTTAAACCCACCTCCAATAAAACTTGGATATTATTAGGGTGGTATGTTTTAATGATGCAAGACAAGTGTGAATTTTCGTCTGATGGAACTGGAACACCCCATGCTGGAATATCTGCATGAATAAATGAAAACTTTACTATTGGATTAGTATATTCACAATGTCTTGTGGTTTCATACTACACCATCACAATGGGTTAATATTATGGTGATTCTTTTTTGACCCCCAAAAAGAAATTTTTTGACCTAAAAATTGAAACTTTTGACATTAAAAAACATTTTTTGCCAAATTTTGACATTTGAAGAACTCAAGTAATTAAACTACACATTATTGTACAAAAAGTTAAAATTTATTGTACTACAACAAGAGATACTTAATCTAATTAAAACTAAAGAATGTGCGAAAGTCTAACAGAAGGGCAAAGATCAGACCTAGCCCATTCTGAAACGGTAAAGCAAGAGCTGGACCTAACCTACAGCTGCTGCAAAATGACAAGTTAAAAAATAACCGCCCTAGTTAATATGTTCACCACCATGCCATAAACAAGCACAATACAACACAATACTGTTATATATGATGTCAATCTGAAGGTTGTTACCTGTTATATTTTGAAATTGACATGGTTTAATGACACTGATGCTCAAAGTATTGGATGTTGAATAGACCACTGGTTTAATACTGAGGTTTGAAAGTGAAACACTAAAAAAGCAAACAAACATTTGTTTAGGTTCTACCGCTGTAAAACTAAACACAGATTTAGAAAAACTATTTTTATTTTTTCCAGAACATTCTTAAGCAGAGCGAAAATTAACCTATTTTTGCTAGAGAAAAATGGATGCGACTGGGGAGAGCTGATGTTGAGACGTATTTCAGTTTGTTTAGATAGCCATCCTTCTTCTAATTTCTAAAAAAACAGAATTAGTGCATGCATGCAATGAAGATGAGATTTTGTGTCTTGACCAGACATAGGGTTAAAACACTGATTTTGCATTTAAATATTTGAATAACTACTATTGTATTTTGTTCACGCACGCCTTGAGGCAACAAACATAGTAACACAACGTAACTCCAGCTAAATGCAAAAATATGTGTATTGCATTATCAGATTGAACTACACAGTTTATTCAATAAAAAACAATGTAAATGTAAAGCAGTTTAATGTTACTCTGGAAGCATTGAGTGAGATAATAATGCTATTATTATTACCAATAAAAAAGCATAACAAATCTTTGTACAGTATATGTGCGATTTGAATTGTTTTAACACATGTCACTTAATGCATGATATATTACTTATCTCTGGTGCTGTAATTAAGTGATAACACAATGCTATTATAGCTGGAGGACAATTTAGCACCTCTGTTAACAGCATGCATTATTCAACTTTGGTAACAGGCTGTGCGGTTAACCAGATTCGCAAGTATATATTTGTATTTGTATTTGCAAGTTTTGTTCCTTTTTTAAGCTCCAGCAATTTTAATTATATTCAAATATTGGGACTGTATTCAAATGAGTTATACCGAATCAGCTGGTCACCAAGCATTAACCATGTGGCAAGGCGTAGGCTAAAAAATACGCTAGTAATTTTTTGACAGAAATATATTAGGAGATCCACAAGAATGATCGTAATTCATCTGAGAATTGTCATGGCTACACAACCCATGAATAAAAAAAGTCTTTAAAGTTACAAGTACACTGTTATGATATGAACTTTTAGGTATTTTCCATTATTTAATCACGTGTCCTTCTTTCGACATGTCTTTTTGTAATTTACCATAGGTTGTATTGTTTAACAATGCATAATCAAAACAATGCACCATAAAAATAAATTTGTAAGTTTTTAATCCGAAATGGTTACATGATTTCTGCAGGCTCACAATTATAATTGTATGAAATTACATTGTGCCTAGTGTTCACTATGGCAACAACATTTAAACAAACTGTTAGGCTCAAATAGCAAATAAGATGTAAAAAGCCTTCCAGGCACACAAGATCATGCCATAAACACATTATTATACAACCACAAGTCTTGTTAATTGAAGTTGAAGAGGAACTTGCTCTGCAACTTTCACGTTCTTGTTAAATGTTATTTGCATACAACTAGTAAATGTTCCCATTTTCTAATTGCTTTCACAATAATAGGATTCAAAAACTTGGTACTGAGTTAGTTAAGCAATAAAATCAATGCAGGTACATGACTTTTAAATGATTTCTTTAAATATTGACTATATTAGAGTCGCGTTTACAATTCATCATATAAAACATAAATTGTATGTTATTTAAGAAAACTATACTGTAATAACCAACTTTTGAAATCATATTCATGCTTTTTTGTTTTGTTTAAAGCTCAAGTATTTGAATTACGCAAATACCCTATGTCTGGTCTCAACTTTTTGGAAATAAGCAAGAAAAGATTTGTAAACAAAGATATGCCACACTGCAAACAACAATATTTATTATGCCTGACCTTTATCCCATTAACTATTCCAAATTGATCCACTTTATTTTCGAACTCTGTCTGCATTGGAACTTCAAAGCTTCTGCAGTCATCTAGCAAATGAGTTTCCCATTTCTGAACAACTTTGTGCTAAAAAGATGAAAGTAATTTAAAATACATTTTCACATACTTTTTTACTAGCCTCTTATGAACATACCTTTGCAGTCTCTTCAATATCAACAGAAGATATTTTAAACAAAAAAATGCATGTTTACCTTTTGTTCTGTGTGATATGTACCGATAAAATAGCGGTATTTTATATGAGTTTCTGCTGGGAGCTGAACCGTTCCCGACCATATTCCATCACTGAAAAGCATCCAAAAAGTATATTGGTCTACTCAAGTTCAAATTCAATACATTAGTACTGGCCTAAAAGCCAGTCTGCAGAGTGTGGCAGCTGCACGCGCGATTTTTTTTTTGAAAAAAATTTTTGCACGCTAAGTTTTGGGGTTTGCACGCGAAAATTTTGCACCAAAGGCATTTAATTGGGCTGTCTTGACCTCTTTTACTTGCTTTGCGCCTGCTGAAATTGGTCTTGCACGCGAACTTACGGGTCGTGCACGCGCGCACGCGGGACATGTAGGTCCTGCACGCACGAGATCTCGTCGGGAACTGCCATGTTCTGCAGACTGGCCTAAAAGTACAGTAAACCTCAGTTAATCCAGACCTGGTTGGACAAAAAAAAATTCGGATTACATGATGTCGTTTAGTTAAAGCCTTGCCACATTATAAATTTTTTGTCAAATTTCGTTCGAATTAGGCTAAGATCCGGATTAACCGAAAACGGTTTAACTGAGGTTGGCTGTAATCAACAAAACGTTTTCATCGAACACAGTTACAAATATAAAGTCTCGATTCTGTGAATTTTTTGCATGTAGCATATATATACATTTAATTTGCATTACAAAAACATTATTGTTGAACCACTTCATAAACACACATGCATTCTAGCACACAACAGTTTTGTGCCTCCCATTCTCCAAGCTCCTTTACATTGCCCACAACTCCTAGCCACTCATTTTTATCTAAAAATGAAAATTAGGGTAAAAAAGTGTAAACCCAATTTGGGGTTAAGTGAGATATGCTTACCGACTTGTGGCGACACTTTCACAGTGAAAACAATATTACAAATCATAATTACAAACAAACATTTGCACCTAAAACATCTGAAAAACAATGTAGTCTTGCAAAAAAATGTTCTAATGTTTCGAAAATACTCACTGAAAACATTGTGACAAAAAAACTTATCTACCTAATCCTGTAATAACTAAAATCAAAAATTTTTTAACTTTGGTTAAAGTACTTTTTTCGAAAAGAGTTATGACCAGAAAATATATTGTTATCAATTGAAGCCTCCTCATCCCAGTTGGAGGATACTTTTACCATAACAATCAGTCTTCTTGATGAATGTCTGTTTAAAACCTGCTCACAGTTGTACAACAGTTTCAATGCAGGGTGTTGTGGTATAATGTCAGAAGTGTAATCAGCTCTGTAAACTGGCATCCAATAAACCAGTCTTCCCCCACATACTAAAAGTCGGGCGGCAAATGCCAGCAGATCTAGAAATACATCATCCAAGTGGTAGGCCATTTGCTCAGGAAAGTGGACTTGTCCATCTTGCAACTCAGGTATATCAACTTCCCCAGGCTTTTTGGATCCAACTCTACTACAAGCTTCCCTTATTCCATATGGCGGATCTGTTATAATCGAGTCAAACAACTCCTTTTTAGTCCTCCATGCATGATTGGCAGCATCGCTAAGCAAAACATCCACAAAGTACTTTTCAAGTCCATATTCTGACAAACAGTTGCGAAGAGTTTCATCTCTTTTTCTCCATCCAGCACCTTTTCTTGATGATTTTCCTCTGGCATGCAAAATATTGTAACTAATGTCTCCACCAATGATATGAGACCCAAAATGTGCAGCCGAAACTAAAAGACTGCCAGAACCAACAAAGGGGTCACATGTAAGCCTTCCAGGCATTGCTAGTCCAAGGTTAGCCATAAGAAAACTTAACATTGGGTCCATTGAGGTATTTCCAATCAACTTACGCTCCTTCAGGCTGTATTTCTCCATAAGGTGCCTTTGTCCATCACAAAGAAATCTGGTAAAATATATACCAGATGGACTGGAAGATTTACTTGGTCCCTCTGAAATGTAATCCTCTATAATGAAATATTCATCAATAGGATTTTGCAACATAACCTTGCCTTCTAATAGCAGTACGTCCTCAAGAGAATCAATAATTTTCTTTTGTGTTGATGTTGACACTTTTTTACCAAGTCCTTTAACTCTGATGGAAAAAGTCCTGTTTTCACTAAAATAAGGGGCTTTCCATTTCTCTGGATATTCCTTAATAGAGGATTTCAAACTTTCATATGAAGTCCCATGACCCCACAGCTCATATGCACTTTTGCAAAGCATTGTTCGAGAGAGAATACTTGTAACCACATTTTCATCAACACTGTTTAATATACAGACGGGCGAAAATGCATTTACCCTTTTTATTTGAAGTGAAATGTTCAATGCTTCGGCAACAGATTCAATCTCAGGTATTCCACATTCTATTGTTCCCTGTGCTAAAAGCAACAGGAACTGCTTTTTTAACCCTATTTCCATGTAAAGCTTTCACCTGAAAAACAGATCAATGTAATTACAAGATTCTCAATAAGATACCCACAGTAATCTTAACAAAGAAAAAAAAAACATTGAATTTTACAAAGAATAGTATGTTATTCTGTTTTTAAACAACCACAACTTGAACCTTTAATTTTAAAACAACACAGATCGACATTTGCAGAAACTTGGATCTAGATCCCAATACAATTGTTATTAGCAACACAACGAAACAAAAGGCAAAAGAATGCAAAAAAGGAAGCCATCTGAACAGGTTCAAGAATTTCCGATTAACAACAGTGACAAATAGTAAATGGTATCAAACAAGAAACTGATCCCTTACAAACAAAGAGAGTGATAGCAAAAGAATGAATGTTCAAAAAAGTGAAAAAATAACAATAAAAACTAAAATTGACGCTGGTTTTGCATCCCAGGCATTATGTTGGCTCTCGGCATAAAGTTTTGCTGTTGCATCGGTCCTGGGGCTTGTTGCCTTAGCACACTATTGTCCTGGGTACGAATACCCATTCCACTGTTTGACTGGACAGAGTTTGGGTTGTGTAAAAGATGCCTCAACTGGTCATGCATCGGACGGTTGGTGTTCATTGCCATTCCATGCATCTGTGAAGGCATCTGCTGCACTCTCAATTGACTATTTGGGTTGTTCACATTGCCTTGTCCCGAGGGCATGATTCTTGTACCCATATTCGAGCCTTGCATGTTATTTCCACTAGAACCAATGTTTAGTTTGCTTCCACCAATGTTAGCAAGGTTAATGTTACTGTTAATGTTCTTTTGTTGCATTGAAAACCTTTGCTGTGGTTGCGAAGGATTGGACACCACCATTCTTTGCATGCTACCCATGGACATTTGAGAATTAGGTTGGTTCATTCGTTGACCATGTGAGCTTTGCATTCCACCTAATTGCACATTGGCTTGTGCGGTATTGCCCTGGTGTTGAAAATTTGTGTTCTGTTGTTGAAACTGCTGCTGATGACCCTGTTGTCGATATTGAGGCAAGTTCATTGATGTGTTTCCACTTCCCATTACAGTCATGGGCATAGTTGATGTAGATGAGTTACCACCAGGTCTCAAATTTGCTATTGTGTTGATATTTTTCTGAGCCATCGTGTTTTGTTGAGATATCATGTTTGCTGCCATTGACCGTTGCTGCTGTTGTTGCTGTTGTTGCTGTTGTTGTTGTTGCTGTTTTGTTGCTGCAAACATATTGCGAATTGCTGTCATCACCGCCATCGAATCATTCGGTATCAGTCCTACAAACTGATTTTTGTCCTCTTTCTTCTTTACAATGATGATTATCAGTTTGGCATCTGCAGGTTTTTGGTTGGCAGCAATATTGATGAGACCACATGTCTCTTTCTGCATGTTGAGCACCAGTTGTTGATAAACCTCGTTTTGAACAAACTGCAGAGTTATAAACTTGGATGATCTCAAGTGAGTGTGAACACTAGGGGTCTGGATGCAACTCTGTGGCAAAATTTGCATGACAAGTTTTTGTGGCCACATACTTGCATTAATCTCAGGTATATTGTTGTTTTGAACCATTGTACAAGACACAGTTCGTGAAAAGCGTTGAATTAAGCCTTCAGGACTTTTGCGCTTTTCATACCATTCCAGATTTCCAGACCAAATAGTTTTTGAACCAGTACTTTTTTCAGCTATATGCAGCATTTTATTAGCCACAGTTTGAGCAGCATTTAAGTTGATTTGGCTGGGCGGCATTTGAGTCTGATGTGCAGTTGATTGGCTTGTGGAAGACACAGGGCCACTATGTACATTATGTGCACTTGATGTGGAAAAGATGTTTGATGCTTGAATTCCTGGTCGACTGGAAATGGTGCTGCCTAGTTGATCACTTGGAAGCCTAGTGGATAATACTGTACCAGTCATTTGGGTGTTATCAATGAATTTGCTTTGGGCCACTCCCATATTACTGTTGTCCTCAGACTTGTACTGCATGGTACTAGAGGGTGTTGGAATTGGGGCTTTGGGGAATATTGCTGGTTGTGGATCCACAGACATACTTGTAACATTGCTTTGTGAAACACTGGCATTTGTGGTAAAGCTGGCCATTGATACATCAGTTGATGCAGTGGAAGCATTAGATGCTATCGGTTGACTTGATGAAATAGTGACTTCCATCACTGATGGCAGGTTTTCAGGTTTAATAGCAACTATGTTTTCACTGCTTTTTTCAGAAACTGGAATGGGGTCTTTCTCAGTCGGTAAACGGAACCCATGAATTAGAACAAGGTGGCGTTTGTCTTGTGCATAGTTCATTAGAGTTGACTTGTCATTATTTGACTGGTGGTAAATCTGCTGTAACTCTGAAATGTGTCTAGGGGAAATAACTGACATCTTTACATTGAGGTCATTCATCTTTTTGGTAATCTCTGTCCCAGTGCAGCCAGCGTATTCGAAGCTTTCCATACAGGGAATCTGGTATGGCGGTGTATTTGAAACAAGAAAACAAATTCGCTCAGTTTCAGTATCGCTTCTGCATTCTTTCAAATCTACAAACAGCTGCAAAGCTGTTGCAAGGCCTTCAGTAACATGGCTACAATGCTCACTTCCACCACCAGTAAAGGTAATTCCATCAAGCATTTGCACAAAGTCATTGACTCGCTGTGTTGGAGGAAAGCACTGTGTCAGTGACTCAGGCAACCTATCTGCAGAATGAAACAAAACCAAACCGTAGCGATTACCATCCACATTGGTGACTAATTCTGTACCAGACTTTGTTTGCTGATGAAAGTGCTTTATTGCAGGAAGTATGTAAAGTTTTTTGATGGCATCCCAGTGTGAAATCATGTTAGCTGTGGCTTCAACAATGATCACCATTTCAACTGGGGTGCTAGTTTCTTCTTTCACAATCATTTTGCTTATTTATGCTAGATTTTCAAAAAGTTTGTACATACACCCTGTGATGGAAACAGCTGGTTTAGTCGAAATGTCAACACAAACTGTAACCAACAGATGCAACAATGTTTTAAAATGTACAAACATTATACTCTGAAATAGGCAATCCACTCTAAAAATGCAAAGTAATTTACGGTTAAGTAGAATGTATATAGATTTACATGAAGCCTGGTCATTACATAGTACCTTGCTTGTCACAGTTTGCGAGTTTTAGTAACCAAGTCAAACTCAAACAAATCCATGCATGTCACCAAATCAGAAACTCCAAAAAACTAACAATTTATTTGCATAGCATGTGTCCCTCAAATTCACAACAAACGTTTATTTTCAACACTGTTGCCTTATTTTGATCGCACACAGGCAAATAGCCTCTCAGAGTTCGATACTGCCTAAAAATTTCGAAACTGTCACGATGAGACGACTGGAAAAGAAACTCAAATTCATGAAACTCGAGCCTAGCGGCTTAGCCTAGTGTGACGTTTTATGTCCCTTGGGGTCAGTGTGGACAAGATTCCACATCAACACCTACTGTTTGGCGACAATCGATTGTTTCTGCGAACGAAACTGTTTAAACCATTTGCACTTTCCATTGCGTTGTTTCAACAACGTTTGTTCGAATTCAAACGAATTGAAACTAAATTATGGTGAGAAATTTATTACGTGAACGCCGCCTTGTCCCTCAGTGCGCGATGAGAAAACCAAGATTTACAACACGAGATTGCAACTGTTTATCGCAGTGGGACTAACGACAAGCGCACTGTCGGTCGTATAGCAGGCAAGCAGCAAATCGTTGATATATCGACATGAAAAGAGAACAAAGCGATGTTGATGTTGATTGTAAAGTATCTGTATAAATACAATACATACAACTTTTGTCACTTCCATGTGTTTTAGTGATTTTGGCATTTTGCCCATTTTTTTACAAAATTACCAATGTGGAAAATATTTACAGATGAAATAGCATTTATATCAGAGTATTAGGGGAGACTTGCATCCATTTGCGGAACCACTACTGTAGGCCAATCTGGTAGATTATTACACAACGTTTTGTCACTGCTATGTATTAATGTTGTTTTGCTTAATTTTTTTTGACAATGTGCAAAACTTTCTTTTTCACTTCATTTGAGCAGAAAAAATGTCACAGTTGAATAAGCATCGAGAACAGAAAATTAGTCAACCGAATCCATAGTACACGAGTTCCTGGTTGATGCTGGCTTGTTTGTTGTGTTGTCTGTTATGTTTTCAGCTCATAAAGACGAGTGTCTTTGTCTTTTTGCTTAGCGTTTATGCACTTATTTTGTGGTCTGTCAACATATTTTTGTTTGTTGTGTCAACATAGCTGACAAACCGTGTTATTTCGTTTTAGGTTAACTACAAAAAAATTAAGTGCAACAGTCCAAGGGGCTGTTCAAAAACGACGGACAAGATGGATCACGAATACACAAAGTGCTTTGATGAAGATAGGGAGGTGGACGTCGATAGTGATGTAAATAAGTGTTCATATGGTTGGTTTTGAAAAGTAACAAAATTTCAAATATTATGATTAGGATTGATGGTTGTGGCATTTTTTTTGTTTTATATGTATATACATATATGCACAGGGTTCCTCTATTTCTTGACTTTTTTTGTTTCTCGAGAAATGGGAAATTAAAAATTCATTTCTCGAGAGTCTAAAAATTTTAGCAGATATTTAAACAAAGTCAAAGAAAATTGTACACTTTTTCACTCCAAATAGCAATTGCTAGTATTGATCGCTGCCAAACGTCAAAAACAATGTGCACTCTATGGGCGAGTTATAACAAAAAATATACATAATGGTGTAACATTCAGTTATTGTTTATATGTGACATAATTTCTCGCATGTTTTTTTGTTGATATGTGACATAATTTCTCGCGTTTTTTTAAAAATGTTTTTCTCGAGAACCGAGACTGTTTTTTTCAAGACTTTTTTGAGAAGGAACTCTAATATGCACCTATTTTAATTTGTGACATCTGATCAGTACAAAAAATGTTGTTTACTTTAGTTCAAATTAGTGATGGGACGAGTACTCGGTATCGATGGTATCGAACAATTTCAGTGGTATCGATACTCGTACTCGGTATCGAAATATTTTGTCTCAGTTTTCGATACCAACGCGCGAGTACCGAAGGCCGATTTACACCATAAGAATACGGGCAACTTTACGCCAATATTTGCTTCGGACAGCACAAAATCGGGAAAAAGTTCTGCCAGGTTACGTATATTTTTTTCGCTGTCATGTGGTGATAACATTTTTCGGTATGTGTGTGTGCAAGCCTGTACCCCGACCATGGCAGATAAATTAGCCAGTGATATACAACTAAGTACAACACTACACTTAAGTACTCGGTACTCAGTATCGAAGGTATATACATGTGGTACTCGTACTCAGTATCGGTACTCGCTTCAAAACCTGGTATCGTCCCATCACTAGTTCAAATAGCCTTCTTGAATTTTCGTTCTGTTAAAAAGAACATATATTTTGTCAACCCAAGCTCTTTTTTCTGAATAGAAAAGAGATAGTCAAGTACATTGAAATGTAATGTAAGTCACGCTTGAAATAGCATTCACCAATCATGATTATAGATCAGGGGTGCACAACCTTTTTGCTAAGACGGCCGCATTGCAGATTCTTATTTCACCAACGGCCGCCAATTACCTGCTTGTTTTTGTTTTTAAATTTATCATGTGAAAATAGGGCTTGTCCCACACATACATAAACCATTTAATGGCGTTCAAAAAGCCCGGATAATTTGAAACTTGATCCACAGATTGAGCTAAACAGTCTGACGACCAGTCTGAGTTGTTTATGACGTCATAATCTATATTGTGACGCAAGAGGTGACTGTTTATTTGCGTTGTTTGCACACAATAGGCGTATATAAAGTGTGGTGCACAGGGGCACTAGGCTGGTAATATTCTTTACAGTCTTACAAAATCTATTTAATGCAGTTTGAAAATCAAAATTAGCAAAAGAGGTTTTTATGTCATGGCCGCCAGTGCATATATTTTAATAAACATGTTCAAAGCCGCACAAAATCGTCTACTTGGCCGCAGGTTGTGTACCCCTGTCATAGATATTAAGAAACATGTATATATTTACCAAACATTCAACAAAACTGTTTCTTTCCTTTGTAGCAGATATTTACCAACTTTTCACTCAACATTTATTATAATATAACTTAAACAGGCCAAAAAGATTTAATCGTTGTGAAATTAAATGTTTTAATTTTGATAAAGCAATAGACCAAAGTTTATCTACTTCGAAAACATCACAAACCTGCCACGAAAAGTCATGATATATTTCATGTGGTTTGTTAGACTGAAAAAATTTCCCGTACAAAAGAATTCTCACATACTTTTTGATGTAAACTTTACTTAATGTTTTGTCATCAAAAGAATAGGATTTCCAAAAACTTTTCGTTGTGAAGAAATGCCTTTACAAGGAAAAAAAGACTAAATGTCATATGTTTTAAACTGGTGTAGAGTTCTATTGAACATAAAGTTATGTAGCAGTGATAGCAGAACCGTGGTGCAACTCAATACAAACATTGTATTTGCTTTCAAAGTTGAAATGTAAATAAAAAAGGTTTGTGTGTTTGTTGCAGGGTGATGATAAGTCCAACATGTCGACTGGGGTAAGTTTTCTACTTCTATCACCTAGTTTTGTGGTGTAGTGTTTAATTAATTAAAAGCCTGACAGAAATGGCAATTTTAAATAAAATTCATTACATAACACCAAAGTGTTAGTTAACACTGAAACTAACAGTGCTGGAAAAAAAATCCATGTGACATTTGATGTATATAGTTGGTGATGTGAATCCAATAAACCCAACTAGTCAATAGCTTTGTTAGTGCACTGGCAATTTTTTTCATCCTTTTTCACCCTTATTCACTAGTTAGACTGTTTCCCTTTGTTGTTTTGCACTGTGTAATTTATATTTACAGCATTTCACTGGTCAGTTAAATTGTACAAGACTTATCTAATAGCCCATAAAAGTAGTTTTTATACCAACAACTGCAACCTTTGCATTAAAATGTCACACAAAATGAACCCTATTTCACAGTTAAGCAAGCGATCCCATCATAATGCCTTGGAGAGGAAACGGAGGGACCATATAAAGGAAAGCTTTAATGGACTAAGAGACTCTGTACCATCACTTCAAGGAGAAAAAGTGAGACTCTAAAATCAGTTATATGATTTGTAGGTAGTTGTAGTAATATACTATTTGCTTCCTAACAGGCATCCCGGGCACAAATACTGAACAAGGCCACTGAGTACATTCAAGATATGACAAACAGGAACACCGGACACAAAGAGGATATTGACAATTTGAAACGTCAAAACAACCAGTTGGAACACAGAAGTAAGTGAGGTTAAATGTTCCAAGTGAAAGAAGGCTTTTTGTAACTGTGTGTTTTGGTGTCATGTGACAAGCAAACTCACTTATTCTCTGAATCAATCTAAAAAAAAAATGTGTGGATTACCCAATGTCAATTGGTAAAAGCCTTACTACAGTACAAATCATTGTACCCCAGGTTTTGTCCGAATTAGGCACAGATCCTGATTAACTGAATGTAGTTTGTTGGAGGTCTACGGTATATCTCATTTAACAGATCTGTCATTTAATAATTTGTTAAAAATATTAGAGTTTACTTATTGATGGTTGATTGACTGCCTTTGATGTTTGTTGCAGTTCATGCTCTTGAAAAAGCAAAACGTGAAGGTTTATTTTCTACCAATCAATCCGGAAACATGCAAGAACCTATGGACACCGGCCGAGACAGCTCATAGCTATTGGATCTTGTTTGAATCTCACAAACAATACCTGTTAACTTCTCGTTAGAAATTTACTTCTTTCTGCACATACAGATATATTCCATATATTTTTATACTTCTCAGACACACAAGATAGTCAAGTAAAATGTGACCATATCTGGCACTGTCAAATGTTTTGATTTTCAAGCTGAATTCAGTGATTGGCAATGCATACAATTGGACTATAAAAAAACAGATGCATTTTTTAACACAGAAATTCTTTCATTCAACTAAAAAATCCACTATTACTCCACCTCATTAGAATATTTTATTGTTGTCTTGTCGGCACAAAAATTGGTTATGAAATGCTTGATTTTTGTGTAACCTTTTTTTCAACAGTTGTTGGATTGATTTGTTTGTAATAAATCTTTTGAGATAGGTAATTACAAATGTATGAAATTTTAAAAATCTAACTTTGATAAATATTACCCTCTCCAAGTGAGCTTCCATGCTGTGCCTTGCAAGCCCATTCTGTTTTAAAACATTGTACTCTTACTACTGTTGAAATGTCTGTGTCGATTGAAATTATGTCAAATTTTGTATTATGTCAAATGTTTTGAACTGCATAAAGTCCGCAGTAAAAAACTTCTTAGTCGTGTTTTTGTTACAATAAACTTTGTTGTTTGAGAGACTGTGTTCTTTTTTACAGTTTACTGCAACAGCACTAGGTTCCAGTGTCTTCACTAGAACAATAAAAATGCAACTGTGAAAAAAATTTTTTTTATTGGTGCTGATTGCCATAAACACCCCATAGCTTACTCAACTTTGAATGCCTACCATATTCATCTGCTGGTTTTACATGAAGTAGGACCGTTATATAACAAAATTCATGTGTTTTCCAACATTAGCTTAATTTGAGAGTCACTTTTTCGTTTCTTTTTTTGATTTTTACTCAATGTTTTATTTGGGTTTTCAGCTTCCCATTGCTTCTTGAACATTGTGTAGAGCCTCATTGCAGCTTGTGCATCCTGCACTGAGCTGTGTTCACCCTTTTGAACCTGAACACCAAGGATTTTGGAACAAAGAACTCTCAAGGCTGGCGATTTTCCACCAACCATGGTTTTAAAAGGCTTGTACCTAGAAATATTAGAAATTATTAAAAAAGCAAGCTGAATGAAAAACTTTTTTGACATCTAGAACACCAAAATACATAAAATATAGTGTCGCGTTCCTGTTTTCACGGGTACGCAAAAGTTTGGGACTGACTATCGGAAGTTCCTTAACAGCTAACGCTCGTGTACTCTGATCGGCAGCAATCCTTTCCTTTTACATTTATTCACAGATAATCAAACAACGACAACAACAATCCAGCACTAGTCCGGCGCTACTTCGCAGTTATCTCTATTCCAGTCTATATCATTCCATGTTATGTTTTTTTTAACTATTAGACGGGGGCGCTTATATACCTTGCATTACAATGATCGGGAAAAAGGCGTTAACTTGTTGTGACCATTTCCTATAGATAAAACAATGAACACTGCAACGGCGATGCGATAAAACTAGCATAGTAGAACAATGACAACACAATAGCGCCTGCAACGATAGACTCTAGACCAGTGGTTCTTAACCTGTGGATAATTACCCCAAAGGGGTAAATTGGCATTTTAAAAGGGGTAACATAGATTTTCTGTTATAGTTATCTTTAGATTCTTGATAATCATTATTGTAACCAGCAAACATTTTGTAATGAGGGTAAAATTTATTCAAAACTAGAATAGTGGTTTTCGGATATATATATATTGCCAGTTTATATATACTACATCATATTTAACGATGTATCACATATCCATTTACTATATTTATAATGGATATATATTTGGCACCTACATTTCATTGGGTCCCTATCTTTTTCCTGGCACTTTATAACCTAATTGTTTCTGCAAGCATAATCTAATGGGTCCCCACACATGTACATATGCGATTTGGTAACAGTAAAAATAGGGCACAATCACTGTTAGATATTTACCAATTTACTATACACATCATTTGATCTACACATATGATTGTTTTTGCAAGCAAAAACGAATGGGTCCCCACACGCGCGTTTGTGTGGATTTATGGTAAACAAACACCCTGGTTATTTTTAGATTCCTAAGGACAAGCTTAACCAACTTTAGCCTTAATCCAAAAAGTTTTGCCCGTATTGTTTTTGCATCATTATTGTCATATAATTACAAAAAACAGTCAATAGGAACAGGAAAATTACTTTCAATTTATTCTCATGCTTTGACCTTGATATTGTCGTTCAAGGTCAGTTTTTAAACACAATTTTCCAAAACTTAAAATGTGCTTGATAACTTAATAAAACGACATAGCATAGCTGCGCAAAAACAGCTGATTTCTAATCACCCACACGACTGCCTCATACGTCGGTCCGGACGTCAAGCTGAGCACTCCCGCTGCATTCACCCGCCTTAATCGTAAACAAGTGAATTACTCCCTTGAGAGTTGAGACTTCTATCTGACTGAGAAAATGGTCACGTAACGACTGCGTTCATGCGTGAAGCAGAGGCATTTTTTTCTATGCGCCACTATGGTCAATCACTCCCATTGCGTCAGCTGTGCACTGAACGACAGGCAAATACGGTCATGACGTCATACGCATCGCCTGTCCCTGCCGTGACCCCGCAGCGTTAACGTTTACAGCGCAATATCACTAACACCGTTTCATCTTAATTCCAACCAGTGAGAAAATGGTCAAGTGACGACTGCATTCATGCGTGAAGCAGAGGCATTTTTTCCATGTGCCACTATCGTCAATCACTCTCATTGCGTCAGCTGTGCACTGAGCGAGCACAAATATGACAGAAGACAGCATGTAAAAACATATTTTTACTATTACTGAGCCGATTGCACTGCATTTTTACCAGCCAACAAGGAGCACCCTATCCACAGCTGTTTAAAATTTCAGCAGGTTAAGTCTTGTATTTCTGGCCTCAATAACATGTGAACAAACAAACAAATATTTGGGGGTAAAGGGGTGAAAATGGATATATACAACTTCAAGTTACAAAATAGTTTTAGTTTAAAATACGCTGCAATGTACCAATCAAAGAGTATGAAACTCCAGAAACATCTGCTTTAGCAAGTATAGCCGTTTTAAAAATTTTACGTTTTGGGGGCTGTGGGTGAACCGAGGGGTCAAACGGGGTCAAAATTCACATGGACCATTTTTTGACCAATATCTATAATAAGTGTAAATTTGAAAAAGTTTGAACCATTCTTTCTTGACCAAAACATGGGAACAAATCTGCGTTAAAAAATTCACGCTTTGGGGGGCTGTGGGTGAACTGAGGGATCAAATGGGGTCAAAATTCACATGGACCATCTTTAGACCAATATCTATAATGTGTGTAAATATGAAAAAGTTTGAACCATTCTTTCTTGACAAAAACGTGGGAACAAATGCGCGTTAGAAAGAAAAAAAGAAAAAAATATATATATAGACAAAAACAATGTGTCCCCTTCAGGGAAGGGGACCCATAATTATTCAATAAAAAGTCAATCTTAATAGATTTCTCGGCGTCCTGCCACATTTTCAAAATAAAAAAGAAGTAACTTTGATGGCAAACGTTGTCATGCGCTTCTACTCTAAAAGTCTCAATATGTTTCACTCATAACCATGCTATTTGTGATGTCATAAAACTAGAACTAGAGTCTCTCGTAAATATCTGTTTCGTATACAATTGACGGTATAGTCCAGTTTGTGATAGGCATCATAGGCGTGAGGTAGCGTTTGTTTCTTTTGTAGTAGTAAGGCTAATTTAGACCCCAAAAATATTAGGTGATGTTTTTCCAAAAAGGAGTAATTGATATCCATCAAAACATTTTGCGGGTAACAACACAAAAAAGGTTAAGAACCACTGCTCTAGACGTACAGAAATTGTCCGTGATGCGTTGTAATTGGGTCGCAGGATATTGTCATGGGGCGGTCTAGAATATTTGTGACATATAGGTCGAAAAAACATGCAAAGTGATTGAAGTAAAACAACGTTTATTATGTTCTTACTTGGCAGTGTCTCGAACACACTTTTTGGGGTGGTCCAGGAAAAGAACTTTCATGTCATTCCAAAGAGCATGGCCAACTAATATCCTGCCATGCAAAATATCTGACACTTCTTTTTGCACAACATCAAACTTATCAGCATTTTCCAAGTCCGACGGTCGCACACCACTACATTATAATACAAATCGTTAAAGAACAAATTCACATTTTGCTCTACTGATGTTTTTACTGTTCACTGTAGTGGTACTAAATACTGGTGATGGGACGGGTACCCGGTACTCGGTATCGATGGTATCGAACGATTTCAGTGGTATCGATACTCGTACTCGGTATCGAAATATTTTGTCTCAGTTTTCGATACCAACGTGCGAGTACCGAAGGCCGATTTACACCATAAGAACACTGAAAACTTTGTGCCAATATATGCTTCGGACAGTACAAATTTGGGAAAAAGTTCCGCCAGTTTACGTATCTTTTTCGCTATCGTATGGAGATTACTTTTTTCTGCATGTGTGTGTGCACGCCTGTACGCCGACCATGACAGATAAATTAGCAGGTCATACACAACTAAGTACAACACTGCACTTAAGTACTCGGTAATCGTACTCGGTATCGAAGGTATATACATGTGGTACTCGTACTCGGTATCGGTACTCGCTTCAAAACCTGGTATCGTCCCATCACTACTAAATACTGCATGTTATCACATGGCAAGCAGTTTTAAGGCATAAATATATCCCATGCACAATTCATATTTTTTAAACTTTTGAAAGCACTGATGATAGAAGCTATTTGGGTTAAGGTGAGGGTTTGTAATTGAAGTCTTATTTACCCTTGTTGGGGATTACATTCTCAAACTCCAAAAATCATTTGGCAACATGCAGTATTTATTACCACCCATTTACTCAATGTGGTTGGAGTTAGACTTATACTGCATGTGTACAAATAGTACAATTCTTACTATGGAATTACCTCACAAATGTTCTGTAGTCTGTGACCTCCTCCCTTGATTTGACAAACTTGTCATAAATGCATTTGCCAAATTGGTTCACAAGTGAAACACGGGCAAGTACAGATTCTCGTCCACCCTCACCAACTCCAACCATTTCACAATCCATTGCAATGACCTAAACAGAAATAGCTTAGCCCTGGTTTTACCAATATGTTTTTTATTAAACTGTTTGTTGTGACTAGTACCAGAGTAACACTTTCAAGCCAAAGCTTCAGAGAGACATGATTCATGTCTAGTTTTAAACCTCGTACTTAACAATAATCAGCATTTGGATAAAATGATAAATATGGTTTGCCTGGGGAAAAAAAGTGAATCAGACAAAGTTAAACTGGTTTGATAAATGTTCCATTGATAAAATAATTTTGTTGGATCTTTTTAGTGTTTTAAGTCAACTCCAGTTTTAATGTGAATAATAATCAATTCCACAGACATCATTCTGCCATGGTTTGTTACAACTCATTTGGTAAAGATACAAAGCTTTTAAAACAGCATGCCTAACTTAATTCAATGTAAACAGTTGGCTGTCAATACAACAATGACCTGCAGTGAATTTGAGTGAAATGTCTCAGCCATAATTTTACAGGTTTCTTGCATTACCTTGGTTAGTCCACCATATGCATTGGATTTAGTGAGTTTTTTTGCAGTGTGACTTCTTTGTCGCTGATTTGATTTCTTATTAACATTTAACATCAAAGAACTATCCTCCTCTGCTTCCATTATGTCTTCAAATGGAATATCGTCAAACCAAATGTCATCCAGCTTTTTACGTTTTTTCTTTGGTGCTTCACTTCCTCCAGTTTCAACCTTCTGTGGTATGTTTTTGGTTAGTTTATTCTTTGCGAAACCATCTTTGTTTGTGTCCATTTTTGCTTTATCATGTTTTAGTTTTCCTTTTTTGACTTTGCGTTCCGTCGGTATGTCTAAGGTTTTCTTATGATCGCCCTTTTTAATTTTTTCTGCAACTGGTGGCTCACTTATAGCAAAATTCATTTTTCGCTTTGTGCTTGTTTGATTTAACATTGTCGCTGTTGTGTCTGAAGTTTTGGTTTCAGTTTTATTTTGAGAAAGTTCTTTCTGGAGCGATTTCCAGTTCTCTGAACATTTGGAACTGTTAGACTTAGACTTTCCCATGCTTAATTACATTAGCTTGACATAACTATCGACAAATCGGCGAAAATTCAATGAACATCCACAATTTGTGACGACCGCATTATTCTGTCTCCACACTCATCACGCTTCAGTGCTTATTTCGCACGCATGATTTCAGATTTGCTTTTGGGGAAGTAGAAATTAAATTTAAAATGTTTAATAAACTTAAAGCGATTTGTCATACCACAGGAATATAAATGAGTTTCGTAATAGTTGTCATTAATATTCAGTTTCAAACATGGAAAATTGTTTTATATTTGTTCAGGTTTAACTCAAAAATTGTTTTATTCGATGACGTCATGACCCTTCGTCGTTCACTAAAACACCCTATATGTTTTTTGTGTCAAATACGACTTACCAACTCGTGCCGAAAGAATGTAAAGTTCAAGGTTTATTTGTTACAAATAGACAAACCGACTTGGCCGTTAAAGGTACACAACACTCGTATTGCTTTAACGAGCACGAACATACGACAGACTTGGACAACTAGATCTTTTTTCGGTTTTTTAAATTAGATTAGAATTAAAATTAGAGCATCTCGGTTATTTTCAAATTAGATTAGAATTAGAATTACCACTATTTTAAAAACTGGAAACTAAACTAGAATTCCAACTAGAATTAGATTTAAACCAAGCAACTTCAGTTTATATCAAATCGGAATTTATTCTCATAAGCATAAGAATGGCGAAAATTTTAACACCAAGATTGGCACGTTTAGCACGGTATAATTCGCCGGCGTGGCTGAAAACACGTTCAGACGGAGCTGATGTGGCTGTCATTCCAAGTAGTTCCCGAGCAGCAATCTTAAGATGAGGAAAACGTTGTTCGTTTTTCCAGTACCCTAATACATCACAGTCCAAACTCTCACAATCCCCTGCAAAGTACTTTTCTACTTCATCTTCCAGAATCTTTTCTTGCGTCGGACCCGCAATTTTTCTCTTTTTCTTGGACATACTTGACCGCATGAACGAAAACAAGCCTCGGTGAGCGTTCTCTTTCTCTTCAGACGAGCTACTGGTCTGGTCGTGGTCGGATCCAGCACTATCCAAAGGACTGTCACGGTTCTCGGCATCAATAGCCGCTTTTCTTTTCAGAAGTTCCTTCGTCAATTGCGCAGAAAGTTGTTTAAGTAAATCTCTTTCTTCTTCGGTTTGCAACCAGTCGGCTTTAAATCTTGGATCTAAAAATGTAGCGAATCGAAAATCTTCTTGTTCAAGATAAGGATTTAGCCTTATGTTAACTTGTTCAACTAGAATACGAGACAAGACTTGGCAAATGTGCAGTATCAGTGCCATTCCTTCCAGTGATTTCTTCAGGCCGATGACAACAGCGCACACATTGCTTATTGTTACATTCTTTTCCCCTTCAACTTGAGACATTGCAGCTTCAAATGGGCTTAGCACATCGACGAGTTCCGTGATCACAACAAGCTCTGTAGAGCTTAATTTCAACGCACTCTTTTCTTTCTGAGACTTAGCCAACTCGTCGATGGCCGCATTTAACACATCCTTGCCTGCCTTTACAAACGAGCGAAACATTTTAAGAGACGAATTCCATCTCGTCTGGTTTTTCATCAACAAGTAGACATTCTTTTTGTGTAAAAACTCGCTTGCCGTTGTACTGGCTCGTAGTGTCCGGGCCACCTTCGCCACTTTTGTAATCGTAGAGTGGATCACAACTCGCTTAGAGACATGATCTTCTGCTTCATTGGGTAGCTTGGTATTTATGTTTTCTAGTGCGTGGACGATACACAGTTGCATAGTATGCGCAAAGCAAGACACCCACTTTGGCAGCAGTGCTAAAAGTGTATCAAGGTCTACATTTGGGTCATGAAAATCTTCCTTGTCGCTGAATTGTATGTCTTCGTCGTTTCCAACTTTCATTTCAGTCGTCTTTATATCTATTAGCGAAAAGTCAAAGGCTTTTTTCATTGAGCTAGCGTTGTCGCTTATGACACGTCGAACTTTGCCATCGATTTGATATCGCATGACAACATCTTCATATCTGTTAGCTATATTGACCGCTGTGTGTCTCTCGGCGAAATGTTCACAACATAGAAGTCGAGACTTAAGATTAAATTCGTCGTCCACAAAATGTACAGTAAATCCTATAAAAGAACGCATTTGACGGTTAGTCCAAATGTCAACAGTGACATACACGCTGGTCAAACTTTTCATTTCAGCTTTGATTCCGTTTATGACTAGCTTTTCTGTAAAGGGGAGGTGGGTTTCTTTAATCGTTTGCCGATGAGGTATCGCATAGCTCTCATTAAGTTCGCCTAAAAGTCCCCGAAAGCTTGGTTTGTCAACAATTGAGATTGGCAATGAATCACAAGCAATGCTTTTCAGCAACAGCTGGGTTATTTGCCTTTGTTTCGGGTGATGTTTGGAATATTTTTTCGCAGCATCTTTGCGAAAATGGTCTGTTATTTTTACTAGAGATTTTTGCGAGGCTTGACTTTTTGACTTTGACGGACAAAAACAATTGCCATCGTGTTGACCCTTTGCTATTTTAGCAGCTTCCTCAGCTTTCGCATCCCGGTACTTTCGGTTTTCCTTCGGGTGCATACAGGACAAATGCGCTTCCCAGTTGGACAAGGAATTTTTGAAACCCTTATACTTGGAGTTTTTTGTTTTTTTCTTCACACATAGCAAACATTGCGCTATTGGATGTTCTGAATCTGGATCTAATAATTCAAAAAATGGGCGAAGCGATGCTGGAAGCTGTTTCTCACCTACACTTGTTTTGATACTTGATTCTTCTGGAGCTATGTTCATTTTCAACCTTAGTGCAAACCTTTTTGTAAATAAGTACTACTCTAAGCAAAAAATAAAAACATAGTTTTGGATTTTAAGACTATAATACCTACGCTAGTTTGGCCTGCAGTGCTCTAAAAGAAGAACTAACAACACAGCTAAAACTAAATTTTCCCTAAACTGCAAATCTCCATGACTGAAAATACTAACTGATTTAGGCAATTGAACATCAATGCGTAATACAACTGGCAGACAAACTGTGTTTCTATTTGGTACCAGACTACATTGTGTTGCAACAGCTCATGGGGTAGGTATTGTTCGTCACAATGCCGAGTGTGACAGAAACATGTTTCAATAAGGGATGGGTTTTGTTAGCAACATGTCTCTGTGCGATTTGGACAAGAAACGCATGCTTGTAAATGTCGTTGGACAAACTAGCGATTTTTTGAAAAATGTAAATTAGATTAGAATTAGAACTAGAGCTTACTCGATATTTCCAAACTAGATTGAAATTAGAATTACCGCCATTTTGCTCTAATTTGCCCAATTAGACAACTAGAATTATCTAGTTGTCCAAGTCTGCATACGACCACAACCACATTCAGGTTTGGTTGCGAGTATCGTTGCAAACCAACAATTTTTATAACAGGGTATATAGGCCTACACGTCGCGATTATTCAAAATGTAGTCTACGTTCAACATCAATTTCACCTAAAAAAACGTTCAAAATGATACAATGACGGTCAGTGCCAAATATTTCGCCAAACATATCTTTCGTTTTAGGTATAGCTAGGTATATCTTTCGTTTAGGTATATTTTAATAATAGACCGAATTACCAACTTAAGTACTGGTTCTTTTGTTGGAAAAAAATGCTTCAGCGATGTAAAAAAATTAGTAGGTAAGTGTATTTACATACGTTTTTCTCAAATTCCAAGTTTTTGCAATACATATACACTGACTCCGAAGTGTCGACCCAAAACCAAAAGTTGAAATGGTCATCATACTTTTTTGACGTTTGCTGGTATATAGGTAGCAGGGCTTTGCACAATTGTTAATGCTTCGTTAAAAACAGTTCAGTGTCGGCTGCAGGTATTAAAGGCTATATGAGGTTTTCGTTTAACCGTTGGCATTTCAACAAGTGCACCATGTCGGTGCGATAGCTCACTGGATGTGAAGGGTCGTTTTACCTCAACATAATAATCTAAAAACCGTTTTTCCAATGCAGACACGTCCTCTGAGCATGCACAGGGGTAACTTAAAATGGAAACTTGCAGGGGTGTCATTCAAGCACAGGTCAGCATAAGGTTGGTATTAGAAAATCAAAGCAGCAAGAAACAATGTTAATCTTGCCTCGCTAAAGTAAAGTCAAAGTCAGGCTGCAAGATGTAAAAGCAAAGCACACGCCTAAAAACAACATGCAAGGCAACACAGCAATGACAAAAAATCAATTATTTGGCGGCCGCCTCGCTTCCGTCTGCAGGAGTTTCGACGTCTTTGTCCTCGATGGTATCCTGGCACTGTGTAAGCGTATATTGGGTAAGTGATTCGCCCTCTTGGCACTATATATAATCGTGGTAAACCGTGTTAGACCGTTTGTATGTGACAATGTAGTTAGAGTTCGATTCGTTGAATTATATCGGTCAGTTTTTTAAGAAAACGCTTTTCCAGATTTTAAGACTTTTGTGACCGGCAGGTGATTTTGAATTATGGAGTTATTGCTTATATTTCTGTTTGCCCTTGCGCTTGGGCAAATGTTAACATCTATTTTACCTCCCAAAATACATCGTCGTCATACAGCTCATCAGTAGTGAGGTTGTCCCAAACAGGAAGTTTCAATAGGAAACCCGTCAAAGTTCCACCAGCAAGGGCCAGAGCAAGCCCGACTGTCATTGCGGCAATCTGGTATCCTCCTTGCGTGGCACCGGATCTATTTTAAAAACAATTGCGTCATACAAACTCACTGACCTTTTGGACAAGCACCCCAAGCAGTTCCTGATTGGCTTAATACGATCGACGGCACCCTAAAAATGCGCCTTGCGTGCAACCGAGGCATTGCACTTATTTTGCTTTAACGACTGCTTTAACGAGCTACAACAAGAAAGCATTGCATCTAGCCTTAAACAGTTCAAATTTATTACACGGCCGAAGGAGAATCTGGTCCACTTGGAACTGCACGCAATTGGTGTCAATTGACCGCATCCAGCTAGAAGCTGCTAGATCAACGCGCAAATAAAACAAAAACGCCAAGTGCGCCCTACCTGCCGTTGTGACTAGTATTTAGAATCGCCCAAGTAATACCACTGGCCACCGCACCAAGGATTCCTGGCATTCCGTGCAGATTGTGGACCCCACAGGTATCGTGTAACTTGATGGTGCGCTGCAGCAATGGCTGCAAGTAAGAAGAATGTTTTGAACAATTCGTTGCAACTAGTTAGATACAGCGAAAATGTAGCACAACAAAACAAGTTTAAATTTCGTAACTATTTTGTGACATATTTGGAAAATATATTGCAACACGTGAAATTTAATTATTGATGTAGTAAAGAGAGCTATCACTGAAAAAAGAGTAATCTAATTGTATATAAGTCGCTGATATAACGTATTTCCGTACATAAATTTAAACCGTATGTATTGGGTCTGTTACGATAAGCTATCACTATAGTTCCATATCTTCAACGATTTTTAAGCATAATAGTGTGATGTTTGCTATAGGTAGAAATGAAAAACAAACTTAAAGTAACTATTTATTACCTGCAAATATCTGTACCCGAGCGTGGATAGAATACCAGCCGCGGTCCCGATGAGCAAAGCCCCGAAAGGATGAACCACAAGATCGGCGCTTGCTCCCATCGCTACACCACCGGCAAGGGTCGCGTTTTGCACGTGAACCTGGGTGGAACAAATTTCACGGGGATTAAATGCGTTCAAGACAAACTTGAAACACTATTGTTGTGATGCTAGGTGTGCTACAATCTTTCGTTAGGAAGGGTTTTATGAATTGAAAACAGATAACGGCTGGTTAACATCACATATACCCGTGGGCGCAGTATTGTTACAACCTGTAATATGTATATTTATCCCCTACAGCAGGGGTCGGCAACCTTTTTTGCACTGCGGACCGTTTATGAATCTGAAATTTTATCGCGGACCAGTCTTCAAAAAAAAAACAATTACAAATATTTAGCAATGAAAACGCCAAAGTAAGTTTATCCCCCAGGATACATGGGCAAAATGTTGTATAGCATTAACCTAAAAAAGTATACGGCCCGGTAACGAACTCCTCGCGGACCGGCGGTTGCCGACCACTGCCCTACAGAGTGTATAACATATTTATTTAAACGTTACGCACAAAAAACAGTTACCCAAATGTTATCACATTCATTATATTTCAGGTGTACTAGATAGTGTATGCGATTAGGTGTTTGTGAAAAACAGAAAAGGGTACAAAAGTTACTTTTTTTCATACGACAGTAAATTTGGTTAATCCGGATCTTCGCCTAATTCGGACAAAACTCGAGGCACAATAGATTTGTTATGTGGTAAGACTTAAACTAATCGACATCAGTTAATTCGGATTTTCGGACCAAATGTTTGGCCCAAACCGGATTTCTGTATTTCCTCAACTTGCATTGAATTACCCACCATGTCCAGTTTGCCGTTTTTGTCGGTGGCTGTTGAAATCGCAAATGTGGTTACAGTGCAAGCTGCCAAGCTAAGCACAGTGTTGATGATAGCTCGGTGTCGGTCGGCGCCTTCAACTGGACCGGCGTTGAAACTCGGCCAATAAAGCCAAAGGAAGAGCGTACCTGAAAGAGTACAAAGCAAAGGTTATGCAGCACATACGGTGAGAACCCCCGTTTGACAGACAGCCTACAAAGACCAACGAAGTTTAGCTACCAAATTTGTCCATGGCATGCCCTACACTGTAAATTGAAATGGTGGAAAACAAAGGGTGGGGAAAATAAAAGGTGGTATGATCCACCTATTGGGGTGGTACAGCTTAAAAGGTGTAATTTCACACCATTTTAAGACCAAATTTCCACCCGTCCTATAGTATTGGTGTAAATACCAACCCTCAGTTCTCACAAGGGTGGGTATATGCGCAAAGGTATTTTAAAAGACGCGGTAACACATTGCTAATCGTTTGAAACAATTTGGGTACTGCAATAACTTGCAATTAGGCGGTCAATACGCGATTTAGACCATTTGGTGCTAGGATTTCTCTTCCGTTTTCATTGCGGTCAAGGTTTGGAAATATGTTCAAGCCGTGGAAATACGACATTGGAGGTTTGGAATTGTATTTACTCTAGTATAAATGATTACTATACTGACAAATAAACCAGGTAGTATATTTGTATTTAAACAACGCATCTTTTTACAACAAACCTTCCTATAACTGCAGTCTATGTAACGTAAATTGAAAAGTTTTTCAGAAGTTTAAGGCAGATGTTAGTATCCTACATGTTACTTTTACGTTCTAAGAGCGAAATCCGTAGCAGCAATGTATGGCAGTCGCGACTTAGAACTGTAACCAAACGAGCCAGTGGCATTTTTTGAAAAAAAAACATGCACATTTATCACGCTGGATCTCATCAACGCGACTTATGCACGCTATACAGTATACATCATAATATTAGGGGAGTTGGTAGAAATACGAGTATAATTAAAATGAACAAATCACCGGTGAAAAAGTTTTCATTGTTAGTGAAGGTTTAGCAACACAGCAAGATATAGATTGTCGCATAACAATCCCAATTGTTACATCAGACAGAATTCTGGGATCGCCCAAGCTGAGTTGCAGGGGCATGTTTGTTTTATTATGACGTTTGCGGTAAGCCACACCCAGAGTTCAGCTTGCGCAGACGCCACGTTTTGTGCCGATTTGGAGGATTTGGAGTTTGGATACGGATCGGAAACAGTTTTAAGGTTTGTTGGTTATACTTTTTGTTTACCTTGCAAACTGACCAGTAACTGGATGCATATTAAAGTTTTTAAAATGTATGGAGTTGCGTAGTAGACCTGTGTATCTCTAACCTATTTTATTGCGTGACCAAGTCAACGTTTTTTTAGAAAAAAATGGCCCACTTTCTCATCAGTATGGCTAGCAGGTCTTGATAATTGGTACATCAGCACTTTACAAACTACTATATGGCCCACAAGCTAATTAGTTAAGAAACACTGGTGCAGACAATACTGCTTGTCCATTAGTTTTTGGTTTATTTTATATGCATTTGGTAATTGTTGGTTTTGTGGATTGGTTGTGTTAAGTATAAAAATACCTTTTAAAATTATATGTATCAGCAATATAGATTCAACTTGTAGGTTCATTAAAAGTGAGTTGTGTATGTTGTTTTTCTTGCAACTGATAAAGTATGTACATTTGAAGACAAATCTCAGATCAAAATAAAAAAACAATGTAAGCTGGAATTTTATGTCCACATGAAACTGAAACGTGTGTTTGTCAATGCATTTCTAAAAAAAACTCCTTTAATATTTAAGAAATGAACATCATCATGTGACTGTGCCGCCATTGTGTTGCACAATAAACTTTTGCTCCAGAAAGTATTCTTCACCAAACCAAAGGGTGTCAAATATATTTTACATTTCGGTTTAAATGGTGGTGTTATAGTGGTTTCGTAAAATATGACATGTTTAATTTCCAAACGTTTCAGTGAGTGCTTATGTAATGTGCAAGAGCATTCTCTGAAATGTTTAGATAATAATTTAGGTTGCTTTTTATCTCCTGTATCATCCTTGTTACCGTCATTAAGGTTATTTTTGTTCGCAGATTAAAAAGTAAATATGGAATATCATGTGACCTGTGGTGAGAGAAAAGTGATATTAACCTGTATATCAAAACTGGATGTGACCAATCAAATTGAGACTACATTCAATATCACCCATCCGTTCTCAATTCAGCTTTACTCACAAACGTTTAATGACTGGGTGGATGTAGATAATCTAACAGATTTGCCAGAAAGTGGCAAACTTCTTGTCAAAGGTATTTGCATGTAATACAATACACCAGTTAATGTTTTACACTCATGTTGATTGTGACAATATGTCTTAATGTTGTTTGTATTTGTACAATTTTGGCTTAGAAATATGCGATTAAATAATTTTCAGATTGTTTACCGGAGATACAAAATGATAATGAGACTGCAACACATCTTTCATCCTCATCTTCACTTTCAACTACATCCCCCTCAGTAGAAACTGATGGATGGTTGGTTAGATACAAGCTTCCAAAACTCATTGGTGATGCTTTGGAAGATTGCAACTATCCAAGCAAACTAACCAACAAAATTAGGAGCAAAATTGTTCAACTCGTCTGTGATTCAATTTTACCACATAATATGTAAGTGTGATATAGTTTGTTTGAAAATAGCTTGTAACGTACACATTAAATATTACTAATACTGTAAAAATTAATTACAGGTACCCATCACCCTTACAAATGAGAACAGTATTAATGGAATTAGTAAAGGCATATCCAGTATTGCAAGATCAAAACAGTAGCAGTCCAATAGTAAGTAGGTGCGAGATTTCTGCCCAGCACAGTACTGATTTTGGTTTGTTTTGTAGAGCACATGGGTTTGTAGTTTGCGACAAAGATTTAAAGACATAAGAAGACCCCTTCATTCAGATGTGCAAATTGCTGCTATGAAAATAAAGTATGGCGGTCGAGAAAGGCAGGATTCTTCAAGGAGGTTGTTTAAAGATGTGAGTATGTACATATATTTATTAAAAGTTTTCTAGGTTTGCAAGTTAGATAGGTTTATTTTCAGTTAATCACCAAAAGTGAGGTTATGTTCCAAATTGTGTGTTTGCATACAGAGTTTTGAAGATGAGGAATCCGTTGCACTGCATTCTAAAATAGCACAATTGGAGCTGGCCAAACCACATCCAAGTCATGATTTAATAGAAGACTGCCATAAGTGTACATTCGAGTTTTGGAGAAATATCATTGCAAGAGGTGCAGCAAGTAATGACATTTTAGACCATGCAGTTTCCAACACTTCATGAAATCAATTTGGTAGGTGGATCTTTTCACATTATATTTAATGTACCCATTTTAATGTAATAACCATTTTATTGAAATTGGAATGTCCAGTGATTTGTCTGTTTCAGATATTTTTGGCAACAGAATTGATTCTTAAAGTAGATGTATTGCAAACATTCATGGAAAAATTTGGTGACCAAAAATGCTGCAGAGACTGGAGAATCTTATTAAACCTAATCATAATCACCAAGTACATTTCACAGGTATATATTAATTTAAATTTCATGTTTTAAAATATGTGTACGGTTTAAGCAATGGGTGATGTACCAGTAATATTTTTATTTTAAATTGTAATTGACTTTGAAATGATGCTATTTTGCACAAATGCTGTGGGTTATAACTTGTTTTATAATATGCAGGAGGATGAAAGAATATATACTTGGTGTTTGTTGGTGGAAAGAAGTTATGTGTTGCACCTAATTTGCCACAAGCCGTAGTTGCAATGATCTGCAGCTATTGGGTGTTCGACATTTGCTTTCTGAAACAATTGGTCAAGTCCCTACAACTTTTCTGCTGTATTCTAAATTTACCACTGAAAAATCGTCACATTGGTGTACAGCGTGTTTCAAACAAGCTGTAAGCGAAGTGCAAAGTAAATTTTGTGAAACCTGTTTTGCAAATAAATTTTGTGAAACCCTGTTGTACTGGAACACCTTTGCAGGTGGAGATACCGACACCCTATAGTGGTGCAGACAGCTGAGTGGTGGTTGCCACCAATGGG
Source organism: Phallusia mammillata (assembly GCF_965637545.1). Classification (NCBI taxonomy): domain Eukaryota; kingdom Metazoa; phylum Chordata; class Ascidiacea; order Phlebobranchia; family Ascidiidae; genus Phallusia; species Phallusia mammillata. The sequence goes on from NC_137252.1 coordinate 11,461,242, forward strand.
GGCAAATACACACCTACTATGGTGGAGTTCACAGGTGGAACTTACCACCTTCGTTATCTAAAGGTGGGAAGCAACTCCACCCTAAGTTGGAGTTTGTGGACCACCAATTTTGGTGTTAGTTTCCACGACTACCATTTACAGTGTAAAAACGCATTTTTGCTTTGCAGCCAAGTTTTGAGTAAACTTATCTGCAGACAAATGAACGTATGTGTACACGCCTATACATAGGGAGGGCGGATTATAAGCGGTGCAAGATTGCCCAGCTCGCAAGAATAGTAACCATAAAATTTGGAGGTTGTAATAATCCACCTCAGGGTGGAAATTTGTTAAAAATGGCGGTAATTTCCACCATATTTTGAAAAAAGGTGGAAATAAAACTCCTAAGCGTGGAATTTTCCACCAACACCAACATCGTGAGGTTTGAAGCGTGGAAATTTCCACCCTCTGATACTGAAAGGGTGGAGAAAGCCACTCCACCCCAACACATAGAGTGGAATATTCCACCGTGTGGTGGTTAAGGTGGACATTACCACCCTCTGGCACAAAAATACATGATTTTTTCAACGTGGAATTTCACACCCTTTAAACGTGGGGAATACCACGCATACTCAAACGACATTAACATTTAAATTAGCAACATTCATTTGTTAAATTCAATCACCACAAAAAATATTCCAACGTCAAGATGTTTGTGGCAGCGTCGCGTTTGTGAAACGTCGCTACGTACAGTCAGTATTTGAAGTTCGGCAAATGCTAAACACATGTCATGAAATTTTTGAAACAAGGGAAGCGGACAAACGGTTCCAATCCAGTAAAATTGTAATGGCATTAATTCGCACTCGCAATGCCACTGCGCTGTTCAATCGTTGAGATGTAAGCGCGCCAACAACGTTCAAGTTAAGACAACGCTCTGATTGGTTGATAGTAAAAGGAGGTCATAATTCAATAGTGAGCGAACAATAGGCACCAGGGTTTCAGCACAACAGGAGGCTATTCTATGGCAGTGAAGCGCCGGATTTTTGTCTTGAAACTTTGTAGCGGGAGTGAAGAAGTAGCTGTCTCGTTAGTCGGGTGATAGATCGCATTATCCACAGTTTGTAGTGGGATATGTTGAAAAATGAAAGATAGTATATGTGCTCATGTAAAGTTCGTAGTTGGATAGTATATTATAGTAATGTTTTAATATATTTGTAGATGTCGCATATACAGGATATAAGGTATAGAAACTATAGAAATACTTTGTCCTCGTGCTAATGTATGGTTAAAAGTGAAAAGGTTGTTGCTTACCTGAAACAAGTCTCACTTAGTAAATGAAAAGTTCTTACACGAACTTACACATCTTAAAGAAATGAAGTCCGTGAGGGAACCTTTAGAAAATTTCTGGATGAGGTGAGTATTCCATGAGATAATTAATGCCATGTGAGATTATAACGTTTAGTCTTTAAAATGGCGGTGAATATAATTTTGTTTTTGTCGCCAGTTTAACGCCACCATTTAACTGTTGTACTACATTTTTGTCTCTAGTCATATTTGTAATCATATTGTTATGTGTATTCTCAATCTCATACAACCGAATTTTTTGTCAGGTGTTGGATGAGGCTCAAAGATTTTTCCACCAAGAAAATCAACTGGGTGTATCACAAAATGGAACCAAAAATTAGAAAAAAAGTGAAAATTGGCCTCAAAGAAGAAAATTCAGCTATTGTAGGAAAAGGTATGCATTTTCATTTCTAAAGATTTTGCGAAGTAAATATTATATAATTTACTGTGTTGTCTGTACTCCGCTGTGCTAGTTACGTTTTCTGTTGTTGTCTATTAATAACTCACTTCCCATTTTCAGTCATTATGGATCAGGTAATAAACCGCCGTTAGTGTAGTGTTATGTAAGTAATAGTGCATGTTTATGTAAAGATAAATTAAATGTTTTTAAGGTCCCTCTGAAGTCCTCCGTGTTGTTCCTTTAATGCTTATGTGTAGTGCTTAATGAACAGCAAAACTACATTTTCTTTTTTGAGTTTATATTGATTAATGCTCTTTTAGGATGAAGAGCTGGACACACCATATCGTCCAATAGTTTTGACTGGGGATTTATGCACAAAAATATTGGATGTGCAACTGTGATTGTTTTAAGGATGCAATTGTCATATATGTGCATTTGGATTTTTGATGTCTAATTTCCACAAGTGGTTAACAATACTTTTCAGCGTTTGAGTTATCTTTTGAAGATACCAACAGACATAAATATATATGTTCAACGTGTCATTAAATGGTTCCAAGTTGTAGTGCTTTTAAAAAAATCCTTTTTGTGCTATGTATCCATGCATTATGTGTATTTTTACGTTTCACTTTCCTGTTTTCCTTGATTCTTTTTTATCATGTCAATTTGAGCCCAGTTCGCTTATCTGTATGTAAATGGCACGACATTGTCTCAATAAAATATCATGACGTATTTTTGTTGTGGGTGGAGAATAACATGCTTCAAAAGAGGTGGAAATTAACACCCTACGGTACACACTTTAAAGGTGGAATGTAGTTACTTTAGGGGTGGAATGCTATAGGGTGGTTTTTTCCACGCTATGTTTTAGGGTGGTCAGTTCCACTTTTTAGGGACCACCGTTTTAGGTGGTAATTACCACCTATAGGGTTGTATTTAAATTTACAGTGCGCGCAGTACATGCATGCCATGACTTTTTGTTTAACTGATTCGCACGTAATGAGTGGGTGATAAAACAGATGATATTTTTTGTATTTCCTTTATTTAAGTGTTATTAGCGTAACCCGCCGATTGGTTGCTTTGGCGGTTAGCGTTTTTGTCTGCTTACGCATTTTGGATCAATTTTACTTCTTGTGTTTCATATTGTAAACCGACGCCACAATTTTTGGATGTCCCTTTTGAAAAACACAAGTCAGACTTTTTTCCAACAATATTTTCCGGTACACTGACTGGGTTTACCGGAAATGACTTAAGATCGTTTGTCAAACACGAAAAGCTGCAAGCCTACATCTTCCACTTTTGAAAGTCTAGCACGACCCAAACCGCCGGATTAAGTTAGCTTTACGAAGACGCACCCTTCAGCATTGGAATGTTGTCAATCAATTTTCGATGTCGTTTCTCCTAAATCTTTCTTCGAACGATAGCAGAGCAAACTTGCGTTGCTTTTTTTCCGCAAGGGAGCGCAAAAGATGCCACAACATGGTTTTAAACAAGCGCTAAATCCTTTGCAAAAAAATTTACAGCGTTCTGTGCATACCGATCGTAATCATTTTGCCGCAAAATTTGAAAATAAATACTTGGCGAGATTGGAGATAGAGATTATTTCGTAGCTTTGTATTCAGTTCCTACAGCAGTTTTGTGCACGGTTTTGGAATTTAAACTTTGAACGAAGCGAATTGCAGTGAAATCTTGCTGCTTAAATTTTGCTTAACAAAGATTATGGTGTATTAAGTTGTAAACAATCATAAAAAAAAACTGAGTGTAGTGTAATGAAATCTTGAGTCCTTGGAATAAAAAGCTAATTTATATATGTCCAAACCACTGAGCAAAACTATGTATTTTAACTAGCATATGATTCTTAGTTTATTATCTGTTTAAATTTTAGAAAACATCAATATTTACTTGTTCACTTATCAACGATAGATCTAAGCTCTATTTTAGTTTTGCAATGTCCATCGCATACCTATCATGGCAAAGATATCGGAATGATAGACTGATCCCTCCTTCTCGTGGTCTGTCTGTCCTTTCTTGTACAACACACGAGCCACGGCCAGACCGAAGTATGCGCCAAATAAATGAATAAAGATTGAACCTCCGACGTCCAAAGCCTGCGCAAAAGTTTTAGGTTACAAAAAATACGTTCTGGACTTAACCCTAGTAAAGGCTTTTGAACGAATGGTAATGAGTTTTTCGATAAGAAAATTTTGTCCGATTTGGCATAGTTGCAAATGGTTTCTAATTAGCCCCGGGCACACGCCTTGTGAAGCTCAGAATACGAACTTCAGCAAAGCAAAAATATATATGTGTTGCTCAAATTTGATTCATGAACAAGTCATATTCAAAGACGCGTGCAATTCGGCAGTCTAAAGTTTGCAGTCTATCCAACGCAGTGTGTTCGTGATTTTTCGCTAAAGTTTAAGTCGCTTCGCATCAGTGGTGACCGCGTAGCAATTTTAAATGTCAGTTTTCAAACAACAAGGTTTTGTTTTGAAGGCAATGGGTCAGTGAAGGGGGAAAGACCCGCGCTAGCCATAATAAAAACTTCTGTATTCTTTAGTTTTGTTTACAAACCAACAAATGGACGTTAACCGACAAACAAAGATATGCTAATACATAAATGGTCCTGACCCACCAATGCTCAACAAACGATTCCAGTTACTTATATTGATCTATATGATGGCATGTTGTAAATGGCGAATTCGATATTAACAAGAATTTGCATTAAGATATAATTTTGCAAGATATACACACTAATTCAAGTGTGCTGTAAGTTACATCTGTGATACGTTTAATTACAAACAGAGACAAATTTAGCCCAACACCCAGCGTTTGCATTCTTGGCGCACATTCAATAGTTTGCATTCTTGGCGCACATTTTCTGACATAAAAACATTCCTTTGCTGCCGTGTGTTGGTAGCAGATTAATCGGTGCACGGAATGTCATGAATCGCGCCAGAAGTACGTGATACGTTAGCAGCTATTTTGTTTCCTATAATCTACTTTAAATTAAAGGTTTGCGCACTTTCCGCTTTGCAAACGTTCCACCGCTGATTCAAGCTAACAAGTGTCGAGTTAAGAGGCAGTTCTCCAAGAACTTTCTAGCAACAAATTAAGAAGTGTTGATTGACCGTCCCAACAATAAAAATGCATTTAAAAATGCAGTCATGTTAAAACACGAATTTAACAGGAGCCTACAAACCAAACTGGTTGGACTAACACACTGTAAAGTCATTAAGGTGCATATTGATAGAGCGGCTGTGGACTTTTGCACCCTGGTGAACTTACCCCCAGCTTTACAACACCCACGTAGATGTTAATGTTGTAAAACACGACTTCCAATGTTGCCATTATGGTAAGCTGTACGGGACTGCTGACGCCCAGCACCGCACCGAACGAGATGAGAACTGTCGCCACAGCAAAATCTGCTTCCAACAGACTGCGAAAATAAAAAAGATAACATTGTAACTGAACCAGCAAGAAATTGTTTGTTGTTTGCAAAACGTATGGATGCCTTCTACACGAGTTTGAAACACTGTCAAGTCTTTGACATGTTATAGAATTTAGCTTTTGGCGTTTTAAACCTCCTAATAGAATCTTATGATTGATGGAGTAGTGTTTGTTGTTGTATGTGAGCCAAGAAAGGTTTACAAGCTGAATTGAAAGCGTGCTGGTATGTTAAATGAAGTAGCATATCGAAAGGTTGAAATGAAAACATTCACTTAAAATAAATTATAGGCCTATACATAAGTTACTATCGTTTACACAAAATGTTTAAATGTACATTATTTTTTTGCAATTTTTACCCTTACCTTCTGGTTGTCAAGAAGATTTTGCTGCCGGATCCAATGAGCGCAAACCAACCATTTACCAAGGTCGACCATTCAATAACATAAGCAGTGAGCAAAAAGTTGAAACCAACCGACCCGAATCCGTGACGCTTGAGAAACGTCATCAAAAACCCGAAACCGATGAGCATCATGACGTGTACATCTTGGAATACTGTGAAATAAATTTGTAGAAACGATAATTTCCCGCCACTTAATTAATTATGGTTTACAACTTGATGTTTTTGTAAAAAGCTAAATTGTTTGGTCTCTAAAGAAAAATAGATTGAAACGACAGTTTTGAGTGAATATTGAAATTGGAATGGCGAAATAGATTTTCCAAGTGTGGGATTCCTGTTTTATCGCCATCTGACCGATGTACGTTTTTTTGTTGCCAAAACTCTACGCACACAGACTTTAGGCCGTTTTTCGTAATAGCTAATTGTACAATAACGCAATTTCCTACTGTCACAACTAGGTCAGTTGTTTATGCTTCTATACCACAAAGATTAATTTATCAATTTCCCTTACTTCTTCAGTGCTTTGTTGTAAATAATGCAGACAGCTCATAAAACATGACGAGTAACTCGTTTTGCGCTTTTAATGTTTAAGTTATGTCATACATTGACGCATGCCATGACTATACAACAAGATTAATTCATTTTATTCGTTGTTACCAACTTTCACACTTAAAGTTGGACAGTGACGAAACGAGGAAAATTAAAACCAAAAATTTCCTGCTTACTTTAACGAGTGCAATACATTTTTCCTGACTATTGCACTTGTTTTTCTATATTGTTACAATTTAAATCTATTTGAGTGCAAAATTTAGCACGTCGTTTGGTTGGGAGAATTTTCTCTTTCTTATTAAAAAATGCAGTGTAAGTTGCTGTAGTTTATTAAAAAATGCAGTGTAAGTTCGGCTAGTGATAGAGGTGTCTTAAAATACAGTGACAATTACCGATGACACACATTGCAGGTAAAATTATGTACCATTTTAAACCAGGTGAACCGTGCAACATTTCAAGGTGTCAGGTACGACGTTATTGTTTTAGCAACTACAAAGGGGCAAGGTATTGGGCGCTTTGTTATAAAACGTAACCCAATGCCCATAGGTACTAATATTCCTTCCAATTCGACTTTGAGTTGCTTGACTTACGAGGATAGAGGTTGTTCGACAATTCCAACTCCGCGGCATGTTGCGTTGAGTTTGCGTTAGGCGCGAGAGATGCATCGTAGTCGACGAAAAGGCCGAAGAGTGCAATGCAAATGACTTGTGCTACCAGCAAAATTCCGGTTTCCTTGCCTCTTGTATTGCTGCAAAACAACCCAAATCTTACATGCAAATCATACTGCTGGGGTTACGCCTTGTGATCAGCGCAGTCTGCAGTTATTGCACACATTTGGGACAAACAACCAGGTATTGTGCAATCTGTCTCGAAGGTGCTGCAAAACAACTTTTAACAGAGAACCGTTTCTCCTTACTGGACAGATTAGGTTTAGTTTTTTGGTGGGGCCGTGGCAGTGCACTTCGAGTAGCGTGCTTATTTTGTCCACATATGGTGACAAGCAGCCGAGAACCCGTTTTTATTCTTGAATAGGCGCTTGTACGTCATGCAACTGCCATTGCAACTAAATATGTCATCCATTTGCCACCCACTTTAAGTAAAATGTATCGGATTGTAGCGTGCAAGTTTTGGTTTTTTAGTCACGGCAAAAGCAACTACCGGTTTGTTATGTTAATAATTGAGAGATCGTTAGTTCACCCGGCGCCGCCAAAGCGGCTTGCGACAGCACACAAGCGTTTAGCGGCAAAAACGAACACGATGTGCAACGCGTACTTGAGGCTGCATCGTACGTCCACGAAATTCGAACAGTTGCAGCAATTGGTTTGTTATTGTGCCATTTCATGTGATAAAAAAATTGACACAACTGTTACGTGGCGAAAGTTAGTATCAATGTAGGCGCTGCTCGTGTTATTCCAAGCCTACATTGTTATGTTATGTTTATCATTGCCAGTGATAATATCACATGAAATGGCGCAAAATCAAACCAATTGCCACAACTGTTCGAACAGTGATTTTAAAACTGGTAGTGATAATCCTAACATAACAAATATTTTAGCAATGTGGGATTTAAAAAAAGTTGAACAACAGGTACAGAAAACACCAAATTTCGCCTCGTTACAGTTGTGCCAACTTTTTTAGGCATGTACCGAACGCGGAAACACCTCTCGCAGCAGTTTAAAACTTGGCCAGAGACAACTTTGCAGCACTGCATCACATGTTTTAACATTCCCTACTATCGCGACTTGTGATTAATCGGAACCACTTCCATATAAAAAAGGCATATGTGCGTTAAGATCTACAAAGAATACTTAAACATGGATAAAATAGGCAACAATACATACCTCATTTTTCCTCGAGTTGTAGACCTTGCTGTGCTTCAAAAGAGTTGCTTACAGAGGGCCGGATATCCAGATAGTTCAGCAGACACTGGCAGACGGCAAATATACCGACCGATATACGAGAGCCACGAACAGCAATGCGATACTGGTGAAGGTGATTGGCTGAGAACGAACGAGGGCGTGTCCGCGAAAAAAAGAGAGCGTGGCGTGTTGTTTGCGTGGATCTCGCGTTTCTGATGCTTGCTTTTCTTGCCGCTTTTGTGATTTTTTGTTCAGCAGGTTGACTGCATGTACATTGCTTGCAATGTATTCAGTCGTTTGAAAGTTATAAAACCCAAAAGTTTTGAACTTTAAGTAGTAGGTAGTAAGACTAAATACTGTAGTGTAAGTAATAACATTACAGCTAAGCTAGAAAACAGATGATGAAATAGATTTTAAACAATGCCCTTTCAGGTAATGTTTAGTTACAGCAAAGTTGTAAAATCGATCTGCTAGCATTGTCAGCTAGGATGGTTTGAGTTCAGTTGTAATGTAACCAATTTGCTGCTGTAAAAGACTTTCGGTTTGAATGAACAACCATCAAACCACACGTTGTTCCAACAAACGTTAACCGCTATACTTTTTTTTATTCTTGTTTCAAATAAGTTGGATATGTAGAAAATGTAAAGTTGCAATAGCAACAACTTTTGTGAAACCTGTGTAATTCTGCAGCTGGTCCTGAAGTTTGTTTATTCTTAGTTTTAAGTAGGAATGATATTCCAACCAATATAAGAGTGTATGTGGCTGAATACAACTTTTAGCCAGGCCTCTGTACGCTACATAAGGTTAATATGCTGTAGGCGTTTCAAAACATAAAAAGATCGTGCGTTGACGCGATGCCGCTGCACGACAGATGTAGGGTTCGCTTTTGCAAGCTAGGCGAACAATTTTCTAATAGTAACTTTATTGCCTTACTTTAAAAATGGTCAAATGTAATATGTTGATTACAAATTTCTTGTAACAACCACATAAATAACCAATTAGTTCACGATTAGTCAAGTTTGTCATCTTTTTGCTAATTTTACTACAGCACCACTTAACAACAAATTTATTGCTTCATGGAATTCGAATGCTACCAATTACACCCTGAATTATCTCTGCTCTTTTTTTAGAACAGTAGAAACCCAAATATCAACTGCCATGCGTGGAAAGTTTAGCGCCCTGCTGCTGTTCTTACAGGTGGTGTTTATCATCCTCTATGCTTTCTTTGTCGAGTACACCCCGTCAGTACAAAAACCCGTCAATGCCAGCTTGGTTGAACATGATAATATCGATGATCTATATCCAAGTATGTTTTGGTCAACATATATGTATTTAAGTCCTAAAGTCAATTGTCGTGTAAGTAAGGTTTACTTGCATGTGATTTTAAAAAGTCTAAGAAACTTGGTTCTTATTGTTCTCATGCTCCGCTAAAATTCAGCTCAGCTTTATAAACCCCACGACAGTCACAAATTTCCTGACAATACAATACAGGCATGGAAACAAACACACGAGATACCATTCAAAAAGCCCATCCTGGCCATTCCAGTTTTTGGTTGTGGAACTTGAAGTAGCAAGCTTCAATAGCTAGTAAAATATTAGTGTATTAATAATACTGCTTTTTTGTTTTCAGTGTACCAAGATGTACATGTAATGATTTTCATCGGTTTCGGCTTTCTGATGACATTTTTGCGCCGATATGGGTTCGGTTCAGTTGGTCTCAACATGTTGCTTTCGGCTTTCGTCATCGAATGGGCGATTCTCATGCGAGGCTGTCTTGAACTGACCGGCGACAAAGTTCAAGTGAGCTTAGAAAGGTAAATCACCTTGTTTGTCACCAACAGCCTCTTGTCATGGAAGATCGGATTTCATCGTTGTTTATATGTGCGAACCAGTTAAATGACTCGTGGCATTAAGCAGTGTTCGTTTTTTAAATTATCATTCCATTTTGTGATAATCCATTGTATGATTAATGCTGCAACGTCGTTTGTTACGAGTACAGGTAGGTGCGTTCTGCTCGAATAAGGTTTAACGCTCTGTGCAACGCATAAACATTAAAAAATGTCACAAACATGTTTTCGAGCACTTGAAATTTATCTTTAGAAAAATGCCTTGCGCAATTGATTGTTATGTGACACATGAGTTTAAGGTTTTCCACTTAAAAGTATGATTTGTTCTGGAAAACAGCGTCAAAACATGTTTACTGTAAATCGTTGATTGAGAAGTGCCCATGTGTTACCACCTTCGAACGCAACTTTAATGAAGGTTTAAGCATGCAACCTTTCATTTTTCTTCGTAAATTTTGCTTTTAGGGCACCTTTCTCGTTACTGCATTTGCATTTGCAAATCGTGTGTGGTAACTTAGACACATGCAATGTAAGCATGCTATATCTAATGTCAATATTTTACGGCCGGTCCTGTTGTTTGCAGTTTGCTAAACGCTGACTTCGCATGTGGAGCCGTTCTCATCTCCTTTGGCGCGGTTCTCGGTGTATTGAGCCCTCTACAATTGATGGTGATGGCTTTGCTGGAAGTGGTGGTCTACGCCGTCAACGAATATGTCATTATCGGAAAACTCGGGGTGGGTGCTGTGCATATGCTATAACAGATGGCTATGTTTTCAAAAAGTTACGCCGTTCCATGGCCCTAAGTCATTGGTGGGGTCGTTTTTTAAAGAATAAGCACAGAAAAGTTCATTTCATGTGGTATTGATGTGCGTGCTACATTTACCATTATTAATGAAAAAACGCTAAATGCTGGATACAATTATTGCACCCAACACACTTAAATACACAAAGCATAGACTTTAACGTTGTTGTTGCTTTACTTAGAATAGAATTGCCGCTGAATTAACGTCAAAACAAAGACAAACTTTATTTGCGAATTACAACATTTAAACATATGACTCGTTAAAGTCGTTGTAATGACAATCGCTTAGTTCGGTCACCATTACCCACAGCACGAGCACGCTATCAAAATAAAATGCGCGGAAGTATTATTTCGGGCCTATGATTAAAAGGTGACAAAAAATTGCAATGATTTTTATCTGAACAATGAATTGTTATGGTTTCATATATATATAGTTGCAGGTGACTATTAATGATAAATCTGACCTGGTATAGGGATAAAACAAAACAAATTTTTGTACGTGTGCGTAGTGTAAACACAAACAAGCACACTTTGTAAACAGGACAATATTGTTACAATCAGTACTAAAGGCAGCCTTCCACTGATTGTTACCACAAAGACCTCAATGGTAAATCATTGTTGTTGTCAATGAAAAAAAAACCCGAAAAGCAACAATTACCCACTGCCATTCGACGAAGGAATGCGCCTATACTAACTACTACTGCGTAAAACCGGGGTGTGCAACTTTTTTCGTTGGAAGGCCATATAACCAATTTCGGACATCAAGCGCGGGTCATACAATTTTTTTTTTTAATGTACACAATAAATTATGCAATTCTGGAGATTTACCAAAAACCAGAGGAAATTTTGCTGAATTCCAAGAGCAACAGGCCGGATTGTGGCCTGCGGGCCGCCTTTTGCACACTCCTGGCGTAAACAATGTTGCAGTACGACGTACTCGTTAAACGTTCTAAGAAAAGTTTTAACTTATACGATTCGTTCGCTATTTCTTTGTAATAAAATACTTTTGAAAAGCAGTTAAAGATGGAAAGCGATTACAACGAAACGCGCACCTGTATTGCCTATCGCATCACATCTGTTTCAACTCCAATGTATTGTCTGTGTTGGTGAACAAATTAAGTAATCATATCCTTAAGCGGTGCCAAACTGCATTTACATTTACAACAGTCACGTAAACATTTCAGTCGTTTTAGGCTTCTCCCACTTGGTTAAAATGACTATTGTATCATATGGAACCACAGCAATAACAGTGATATTTCCTACTGGTAAACAGGACAGTAGTTTGATAATCGCTACTGAAAGCAGCCTTGCATTGATTGTTACTAGTGAGTAGTGATGCACCGAAGTTTCGGTTGGCCGAAACATTTCGGCCGAATACGCTGTTTTTCGATGTTTCGGTTTCGGCCCGTACTTTTTAGACCGAAACCGAACTTTTTGATTGCATGGAATTAATGCCTAAACTATCATTTTCGCCAATACAAAACGTCATACTTTAACTAATTTTTGTGTCTATAAAATACGAGCCACGTTGTCTGCAATATATTGCAAGTTTAGTAAAGCTTCCGCATTGTGAAACTGATTTTGATTTGTCATAATTCAATTCACCCGCATCAACGACACAAGGTTCAGTTGAAAATCTCCAAAGAAACGAGGATTTTAGGTTCGGCCTGATTCGGCCGAAATTGTTCGGCCTCGTGGCCGAATATTCGGTTTTGGCCCGAACTTTTTTAGGCGGGTTCGGTACATCACTAATTGTTACCACAAAGGCCCGAATAGTAAATCATTCTTGTTGTCAATGAAATACCCCGAAAAGCAACAATTACCCACTGCCATTAGACGAAGGAATGCGCCTACCAACTACCCATAGGCGCCGAGTTTTACAAAAATGCAAGGTGGCGGGCATAAAATTATGTGACGTCACTAATGCGAACAACCACAAGAACTCAAATTCAAAGCCAAACAAACTTTCCAAAGAATGCAACGTTCGTCAAAATCAGAAAAAAAACATATCTATGAAATAATGTTTAGTTCGCAATTGTAACACTTTGTTGTAACGTTATCACAGCCTAGCAACGTTTAAAAAATGTTTACAAAGCACTAACCAAAACAGGTTGCAGTTTTAAGCCACGTTTTGTGGCTGTATCGCCAGCACGTTTGTTTAAAACCAAAATTGTTCCTAACTTTCTTCAGATTTGACGATATTTGGTACGATACCGCTACAAACTAACCATAATATCCACGGTGGCCGCCACCGTGCTTTACAAACCCAAGGTGGCGGCGCCACCCCGCCACCGCCTAAACCAGAGGAAAATAATTTCGAGAAAAATTGTTTTTTTTGTCTGAACGGGCCGAATTGTGACTTGCGGGCCGCCATATTCACGCCCCTGGCGTGTTGCATTTCGACGTACTCGTCAAACGTTCTCCGAAGAGTTTTAACTAAAAAACTTTCGCTATTTCTTTGTAAATGAGGTAAAGCAAAGATGGAAAGCGATTACAACGAAACTCTCTCCTGTATGACCGGATCCGGCCCGCGAACACATTTTTGGTTTGCCAAATCGTATTGATAACTTTGTAGCATTCAAAAATTTATCTACTCCTTACGAAAGTTTTCCTGTCGCGATATGTAGAATTGATGTTACCTATAATTTCATAGAATTACAACGCCCAAGATTGATCCAAACCGGTTTGTTACGTCACAAACAAGACTACAAGTGTTAATTGTGCGCAAATAATTGCCTTATTTTGTTACTTGTGGTTGTGACGTACAAGCATTGCTCGTAAAATGAGACCAACTGTACAATTTAACAGTCGCATTACCAGATTTTAAATAGGATTGTTTCTCTTGCCCCCCTATAAAAATCGCCTCGAGGGCTAAGTTTGGAAAGACGGCGCTGGGGCGTGCAAACCATGCGGCCCGCGCGAATCAATATTAAACTTATCCGGCCCGCAGTGAACAAAGTTTGGTGACCCCTGGCCTATCGCATCACATCAGTTTCAACTTTCAACTTCAATGTCTATATGTGTGTTGGTGAACAATTTAAGTAAATCGTATACTTAACCGGTGAAAAACTGCATTTACTTTTACAACAGTTACGTAAACATATCAGTCTTTTCAGGCTCCTTCAACATTGTTAAAATAATAAGTATTGTATCATATGCAAACACAACAATAACAGTGACGTTTCCTACTGGTTTTAATATCCCAGTTGCTCATCGGCAAGACGACACAAGTTTCAGTCTATGTCAACTTATTTAACTTTTAGATCACGGACATTGGTGGTTCAATGGTAATCCATGCGTTTGGTGCATACTTCGGTCTTGGCGTTTCCGTATTTCATTGGAGAAAGGAATTAGCGAAAGCCCACCCGAAGGAGGAATCAGTTTATCATTCTGACATTTTCGCTATGATCGGTAAGTGTTTTTCTTATTGTATTTTTACAAGAAATCGGTAATAGGTGCTCTTATAAAATGAACAATTAAAATTCCTAAGAAATATTTTTCAACAATTGCAAGATAAAGACCACCAAGGCACGAGCACTTTACTGGGACGTATTCAAGTAAAATCAGGATGGCAAAAAACGTGCAAAGTTGAAATGCTTGGTTCAAGTTTAGCAGTGTTTTCTTCCTGAAACCAATGATGCGTTGCATGTGCAAAGTGGTTGCAGAATGGCGTGATGTGTTCGCTCAGTTTGGGATGCATCTGATTGGTTGGTTTGAAAAAGACCCAACCCACAGGTTGTCTTGGTTCATCCTTAGGAACCTTGCGGTTCATTTTAACGCACTTCAAGTGCAAAAACAACATCAGGTAAATGATGATCCAAACGCGGTGTGCTGGAATTTCGAAAGCATGTTTTTACTTTAAATCTGTTGTTTTAAAGCGTTGTGCTTTGAGACTTACCACTTTGGAGAACAATTACAAGTGCCACTGTAACATTTATTCGATGCCATTTTAAATATCGAAATTTTAACAACAATTTTTAAACTGAAAGTATTTAAACTGAACAGTATCTGACCCTTCAACATGCAGCATGATCTTCGACGATCAACGTTTATTTAATTAAATATAAAAGAATGGAAAGTATTTTCCAATAACGAAATTTGACAATGAATATCTTGAAATATATATATTTCGCCAAATGGCATTTTCAGTTCGTATAAATACCACCAGATAAAACATCAAAAGAAATGAAAGTAAAAACACAACAAAACAGAGTGAAACGAAAACACTGAACTGAAAACAAAACACTGGAGAATCAAATTTTAAAGATTTAATGTACACTACAAATTTTGAAACTTTAAGATATACACGTTCCCATCAAGCGTAGGCCAACATCGAAATATTACTAAATTACCTAAAAATTGATGCAGTCGAACTAGGCCAGTGGTTCCCAAACTTTGGGCCATGACCCATAGGCCCCTAAGACTTTTCAATGGGCCACAGAGCCATTTGAACTGATTCTACTGTTTTGTTATGCTGTAGATATTATGCACTTTGTTTTGAAAAACATGATATTTGCAAAACAATATTTTTTTAGCAAGATGGGTCATTGTCTCCTAACAATGGGTTTTAGCAGCTGTGTGGGAGATAGCCGTTCAAAGTGGGTGAGTAGCCAAGCATGTGAGTAGCGGGAATTGAGAAGTAGCCAAATTTCAGGAGCATATATCTTATTAAAAATAAATTGCTAGAAACCATTTCGCCTGTTTTGAGTGAAATTTTCATAGAAAATCTTTGTCCCCAAATTTACAGCACGTGGTGAGCCACGAATCGCTATTAAATAGACATTTGGGCCACAGACCAAAAACGTTTGGGAACCCCTGAACTAGGCTAAACGACAGAG
Source organism: Phallusia mammillata (assembly GCF_965637545.1). Taxonomy (NCBI): domain Eukaryota; kingdom Metazoa; phylum Chordata; class Ascidiacea; order Phlebobranchia; family Ascidiidae; genus Phallusia; species Phallusia mammillata. Next base: position 11,476,692 of record NC_137252.1, read on the forward strand.
TTCTTTAACTCTTAAAGGGCAAAGCTAATGCTTATCATGTATAAGGTTCTGTTAAGGGTTAAAAACAAGTTTGTTAACTAAACACTGAAAGCAAACTTGTGTGATTTGTGGCGCTGAGTGGATTTTTGCTGAAACAGCAAAACTGACACATAAGCGAAAAGCATAACTACAAAACAAACGAGGTGGGTTAAGCTTAGACCTTCAAAATGTGCTCACTCATCGTGGCACAAAAACGCTTGCCATCAAGTAAAACCGCCTGCTTCAGAGCAAAAGGCCTATTTGAATGCCAACACCTAAATTGTTGTGTTTAAAACTTGTTAATCTTATTGCAGACTAGAAAAATCTATGTGGTCATTATGTGCGCTTATGAATCTTATGAGCTAAAACCTATGGTTTACTGAAATAATTGCTTTTACACATGAAAAAAATAGATTTTAAGAAATGCTTTTTCACTTGTGCAGTAGAATTGTTGCCAAATAATAGTGGCAATTTGCGTCCAAAACAAGAAAAAATGGTATTGTTGCATGCTTCACTGGAATTCTACTTGAACAAGGAAAACACTTCAAAGTACCTTTGCCGTATATCCTTTAGTTTCTGCGGCGCTTTTTTGAAGTTGTTTTTCTCCTTTTTGCGGCCAAACCCCGGGCTTTGGAAGAGCCTCAGCTTTCTACCGTCATTGCGCAAGATCTCTTAGAATTCCGCTTTGCCGTTGAACCGTTAAAAACCTCGGTATCAAGGTCGAAGCTCGCCAACGGTTTCCGTGCAAAGGAAGCAAGTGATTGGTCAGCTGAAACTGGGCGTGGCACACACGCCCCTATGATGCAAACTGTGGGAAATTTGATACATGTGAAAAGCATAGTCTTGCAGTTGTGTTTTGCCGGCTTCGCGTCGTTGGGTTAATGCAGGGGTGCTCACCCTTTTTTGACATAGGATCGACTTTTGAGGCATTCTAACTCTCGGGATCTACCATTTCAATAAAAATTATAATATATATATATATATATAATATAGCAATACAATACAAGACGTTAATTAACAAGGATAATTAACTAGCATTTCCCCAACCCAGTTTTTTGTTTTATCATCGTTTGGTAATGATTTGTTTTTTGTACATGAGCGCTATTTATCAACTTGATCTAATATTATAATCTGTAAAATACAATATTGAGAAAAAAGTTTTGACCAAAACATCCATTTAATTGAAAAAAATAGAGCAACTACCAGTACAAAGTAAAAATTACCATTGCAACTATTCTTTTGTGACGTAACAATGAGCCTTTTGGTATTTGTGGTGGAAATATATAAGGATAATCCGATAATTAATTCTTATAATAAGGTCATCTGTGTACAGGTGCCTTCCTCAAAAACGTGTTACAAAACACCCATATATTTTATATTATTTTCTGCATTCCTCGCGATCGACTTGATATCAGTTTGAGATCGACCAGTCGATCGCGATCGACGGGTTGGGCACCCCTGGGTTAATGGGTCGCCGGTTTTCGTTTCCTAACCAGCGTTTTGAATTTTGAAAAAAAGGAGTGTTTACCACCTTAAAAAATCTCCGAAAGGTCAGTACACAACATGCTTCATTTCTTTTGCACGTAACAAAATCTATGCGGCGGATGTGTTTGTTCAACCTTTTTGTGGCGACAACTTGACTCCAAAAAACAACGCGCGGGATTTCAAAAACACATACCATGACCTTTTTCGGCTGTATTCTTGGTGGTGAACCTATAACGAAGAAAGACACTTTAGTTTCTGTTTTGAAACAATAAAATCGCTTGTTATAAGCATCAAGCATGAAATGAGTTTCAATCGTTTGATCGCGACAAATGTTTTCAAATGAGCCATGTTGTAGGCCTATCATTAAAAGCAAATAAACGATACAATTTGGAAACTCCAATGACCACAATCCCTAAACCGATTACAAATTTGCATATAATGTCAGTTTACCAAGTAATGTTAAGTTACAAGGAAAGTCAAGAACGTAGATAAGTCATTAATTTTATTATTGTGGAACGCAGTTAAGCGTTTTAACGCCACAGAAAAACTCCAGGCCACGCTGGAAAACAAAACAGGGTAATTTTTGATGTAGCTTATGTTTTTCATGCTTTCTACACGATTACGAAATATTTAAAAAGCAAAAGACCACGAAAACGGAGAAAAAAAACAAAAACGAATTTTACATTGTTTTGCAAGAAATTGGTTTTCAGACAATGTCAATTGATAATTCTACAAAAAAATGCTTTCACATGTTTATCGGTTACGTTAAAATTCCTGGTAAGCGGAATGACGTAGGTGGTTGAGTCAGCTCTCTTTCAACACAACTGCAAAACAACCGGCCAAGTTCAACAAAGTTTAAATCTTATTTTTGTGTGCTTCATTGGGCCGATTTGAACTCTGAAAAAAACACACATAAATTATCTCATCTTTACATATGTCTTGTTGTGACCCCCAATTTACGGTGTTTTTGTGCTCCAGTGTTGATTCTTGTTGTTTTATTTCTTGGTCAGCACTTATTTAAAAACGTGTGCATTTTTACTTTTAAGTTAAAATTGATTGTTTTAGTGTACTGGCACAAAATTACATCTAATGGTAGGAGGCTTTACAAAACTTATGGCATGCAAATTAGCATTTAATCAAACATGCAAATTAGCCTTTGTAAAAAGTACTTTAACATATCTTAACGAACATTGCTTTACAAACGCAGGCACTCTTTTCCTGTGGATGTACTGGCCTAGTTTTAACGGTGCACCAGCAGCTGGGACTTTCCTTGGAGCGCGTGCAGCAATCAACACTGTTTACTCACTTGCTGCAGCTGCGGTAGCGAGCTTCGCCCTCTCGTCCATCCTCGACAAGAGTGGAAAGCTTTCGATGGTAATTGCTTGTCCATTTTAGGTTAAGAAAGTCTGGTCGAAAAAGTTAGCATGTTAAATTGCAGATGGCTTAAAAGTGTTCTTTTTCTTATGTATTTAGATGAAAAAGTTTGAATATTTTGCAGGTGCATATACAAAACGCCACATTGGCTGGTGGTGTCGCTGCTGGTTCAGTTGCTAACCTCAGACTAAGTCCTGTTGGAGCGATTCTTGTCGGGACCTCGGCTGGAATTCTTTCCGTTGTCGGATACGCTTTTATCACAGTAAGCATATAATTTAAAATTACAAAGTATTAATACATACACCCATTGGCAATACGCCAGTAGTTTTGAAGATACACATATTTAAAAAATGTAGGCTTCTTTTACTAAGCGTGCAAAAAGAATACGGGGTCAAAACTTCAGTAGCGTTGTCTGCTTGTATAGCCGATGATCGAATCTGTCAAGGTGCACCATTTTCGCAAATTGTTTTTTATTTCAGCCTTTTATGTTGAAAACATTCCGACTGCACGACACCTGTGGCGTCCACAACTTGCACGGAATGCCCGGAGTCTTGTCAGCTTTCGTGTCAGTCATTCTTGCCCGACTGTCAACGCCGACCATCTACGCTGGCAATGGAGAGTAAGTATGAAAAGAAAAGTCTAAAACTTTAAAAGTACCTATTTTTGTTTATCTGAAGACCTAATTACAGTAGTTAAACAAATAATTTCTACTCCACATCAGGAAAAAATTGCATCAGGAAATCTCAACCCGAAAATCAACTTCGTTATAAAGTTGCATAAATTCATTGTATGATTTTGATAAAAAAAGGTGTAGCGAAGTTTTAACACTAAACCGCAGCTCATCACTGCGGCATACCGCAAATATTAACCTGCGTACTTTGACATTTCACGCTCATCTTATGTGTCAACCAAGGAGTTGTTCCCACACAATGGTTGGCTTTGAGAAAGCGTTTCTTAGCATAACATATACCTAATGAGCATTAAATAACACCTAATCTAGGATTTACAAAGAGGAACATTGTGATATCACCACATAAGCCTAATGCAATAACTATTGGCCCAAAATTCAGTAAAAAATGCGGAACGGGTTTGATGCGAATATATCATCCATGTTTGCTGGAGCAACAAAAAACGCTAACACACAAAAAATAAACCGTACCACGAAATTAGACAAACATTAACGCGCAGGCATGGGATCTTCTGTTTGCACTATTTGCACTGGTTATCGGTTACGATCCGGAATTTTGCTTTTTGTTAGTATTAACCCAAACGAAAACTGAAAGCAAAATTAACCCGATTATTTTTTGTATGGGGACAAAACAACACATCTACACCCATACATTGTTAAAAGCCGGCATGTGCGCCACCAACGTAAACACGACATGCAGCGGATCAGAGTTGCAAGCGGGCCCGAAATCTGAGCCCGAACCCGGCCCGAACCCGAAAGTATGAGCCCGAAGCCCGGCCCGAACCCGAAACGTTTTTGCGAAGCCCGTTTAGGCCCGAAATTTTGATTGACAGGATGAGAAAGAAAAAAGAGATAGACAACAAACACAATGATCAATAGTAGACCATGGGGTAAACAATACGTTTTAGAGTAGAGTGGGCATTAGGTCAAAGCCAGAGTTTCTTAGCTGAGTGATTTTATTTTGTTTTTTTAAATGGCGGACACGGAACGTAAAGTCAGGCCCGTTTTCTCACAAATACCTAAGCCCGAACCCGGCCCGAACCCGGCCCGAACCCGAACCCGGCCCGAAAAGCCCGGCCCGACTTGCAACTCTGCAGCGGATTGTAATACGTTTCTGTCCTTTAAAGTTTTTTGGACGTAATGAGCTTATTTAAATCTTGTTGTTATGCCTTGTCCGACCGCTATTGCTGGAATTGGTGTTTTCATGGTCCTTTTGGGTTTTTCTACGAAGTATATGGAAAATTTCGTTTGTCACCTTGACAAATGACACATACAAACGACACAATTTGATAGCGTCCGTTACTTTTTAAGCATTCGTTTTCAACCGTTAATGGACAAATGGGTTAGGAGTAACCTTAAGACTAATTAATTCATTTGTAAGCCTACGCATAGTAAATCGAAAGCCTACAGAGAAGAAAATACAAAACATAACAACGTTTCGACAACATCATTGATTTCGTCAAAGGCAACATAACAAACAAAAAGCTATGTGATTTTTTACACAGAACTTCAGACTTTTCTATGCTCATTGAACACATAGCACCTTGCATTGTGTACCCAAGTTACAAGCTTGCGATTACACACTAACTAAATAGAATCATTTTGGTTTTTTAGGCTCGCATCGATCTTTAGCAGAGCCACCGATTCTCCGGACTTTTTCCAACAACAAGCTAACATGCAAATGGCTGGCTTGGCAGTTACTTTGGGTCTTAGTATTGGGGGAGGAATGCTTACTGGACTTCTCCTCAAAATTCCGTTCTTGGACCCTGTGTCACGTGACAATCTTTTCGAGGATTTTCCCTATTGGAAAGTAAGAATGAAAGCATATTCACGAGGGCAGTAACACGCAAACAATCTCACGACTAACACAAGTTTTCCTTTAGAAAAACAATCTTTCTTTACACAACACAGCCATAAACTACAGTAGAGAGAGTGTGTCATTACAAAAGTTTTCACGTAAATTTTTCGTAAGAGTAATGTCCTAATAACAGTGAACGCGCAACAAGCAAAACAATTTCTACTGCCATTTCGCAAAAACCACTATATGCAGCTTTGCAAACGCAGCAACCGTTAATATCAGGAGAATTTTTGTGAGCTAGTTACAGAGGAATTTGAAAGCGGAGTTGTGTCGGGCTTTGACCACTTAAAGCTTAAAAAAAACACGAGATTATCCTCTGGTTACCTTTGTGTGCGACCGGTTGTACAAAAGCGGCATATAGGCTACGTTTGTTGTATAGTTTGGTCATGGCTTAATCACAATGAACTTGACTGGTAGATTCATGTAAAACCCGATGCTAATCCCAACCCATCCAAAAATCACTTGTTGTATTTTGAACTGCATGCAACACTAATGTGTTATGATATGCGTTAGCATTGCATATGCGGCTAAAGTAATGCACTCTGCTATGACAATGTCCAATTTGCACGGACCCAACCGCACTACGCGCATTGGGTGCCTGATGACAGCGAGCTGTATAGGACGTCGAAACGTCGGGAAAAATACAGTTGCCAGAAGAGTTCTATAAACTTGGCCTAACCGTACATTAGCATAACACTATTTCACCCTAGCGCACAGGTCTTTAGTTTCATTACGTATGTTTGTCATTAGATTGACTCGGACGAACCGGTTAATGTGGAAGAACCGATGAACGGCAAAAATATGATGGTTATGGAGGAAATGCCAAAAAAGAGCAAAGAGGCTGCGGCTGAAGAAAAAGCTTCTCTAAAAGAACAAAGTCTTGACTCTTCACCACCAGAGCAAGAAGTTGTTGCATAAAACCCCCAAAACATACCTTTTTGAAAAAGATATTGCAACACCTTCCCTATTTTGTTAATACAGCCATAACGTTGCTGCTAAGGCGTATTATAGGGCGATATTTAAACTATCACTTGCAATAATACTGTAAATGCGTTTTTGCTGGACATTGTTGCTACTAATAGGCGTTGTATACGATTTTATGACAGAGTGTTTAAAACCTTTTTGATGCTACATCGTGCCTTACTTTTTTAACAAATAAACGAATAACCCTTTTGACATTCATATTTCTATGTATATATGCTAGCCTATATATTAGGGTTGCCATATTTTATGATACACAATCCCTGACAAAATTTATCTCAGTTGCGTTAATCCAGTGGTTCCCAAACTTTTTCATTATTTTTTCTAAACGCTCGGTCCCTTTGCCATTGTTTCGAGGGCTCGCGGTTTTTTAGCTGGAATGTGTATTTCAGAAAAAACGAAAGTTGATTGCAGGATTTTAGCTAGTCATGCAAAATTGCGAATAACAATGATCCAAATCTGACATCACAGACAAGACAAAAAACATTACAGTTGTGCGCGAACAATTGCATTTTTGTTAGTGTTGATGCAATAAAGCCTATTGTTTAGCAATGGAGATGGTCGATTCTCACTTTCACTTTGATTTAAACTTATTCAGTTGCAAAAACTTACGCCAAATAAGAATATAGAATTACTTCCACCTTTTCGCGGTCCCCGCAAAATTGCCTCGCGGACCGCTAAATGACTCCGGATCCTAGTTTGAGAACCGCTGCGTTGATCATTTTGCGATCCAAACACTTCTATTACGGAATAAATTTTGAATATTCGAAAGTCCCACGGACGGCGACACGAGAAAACGTTAGATACGATACTCTGATTGTCACCTTTTTACATTTTAAATAAAATGCCACTGTGAAAACGTTTTTCTGTCCCACGACATTCGACTTTTTGTTGTTAGTTAGTTCCTTGCATATTAGATACACAGTTAAAGCAAATGAAACTTCCCACGTAGCATCGAATGCCGTGTTTTCTTGAGACGCAGATTTTTATTTCTGTATTTAACGCGTATTGTTTGTTAGACAACTAGTAACAAACAGGTATTGCTGCGCGCACACACAACGCTTCATGGTATAGACGCGGTTATAGCTAACTACTAGAAACTTTTTCCGTTGGTACATTAATTCCATAGCATATATTTTGTTCTCTTAAATTCCTGACTTTTAAGTACATTTTACCATTTCTCCCTGACGCAGATTTAAACACTAAATTCCCTGACATGTCAGGGAAAATCCTGACGTATGGCAACCCTACTATATATAGACAGGGTGTCTATATACAGCAGGGTTGTCCAAACTTTTTTTGATGGGGGCCAATTTTTACCAGGTGAAGACGCCCGCGGGCCAAAGTTTTTTTGGAATCAGAACACAAATATACGGGATTTAAGGAAATTGTGGAATTTTGTTGCGTCAGCACTAGTGATGCACCGAACCCGCCTAAAAAGGTTCGGGCCGAAACCGAATATTCGGGGCAGGAACTTGAACGAATGGTCTGGCGCGCCTGACCCATATACAGACTTAAAAAACCCTGATCGGGATTCGTCCCCGGGAGGTTCCTGGGTTCAAACCCCGTGAAAAAAAAAATCTGGCCGAACCCAAAATCCCCGTTTATATGGATGTTTCCAACTGAACCTTGCGTCGTTGATGCGAGTGAAATGAGTTATGTTAAATCAAAATCACTTTCACAATGCGGAAGTTTTACTAAACTTGTAATATTTTGTAGACAATGAGGCTCGTTTTTTTATAAACACAACAATTAGTTAATTTATTACGTTTCGCATAGGCGAAAATGATAGTTTAAGCATTAATTCCATGCAATCAAAAAGTTCGGTTTCGGCCGAATTTTCAAAAAAGCCGAAAAAAAGGGCCGAAACCGAAACATCGAAAAACAGCGTATTCGGCCGAAATGTTTCGGCCAACCGAAACTTCGGTGCACCACTAGTCAGCACCATGTAGCCTACACTTCCTTTTTTACCGGTGAATAAAAGTTTCAGGGAAAGCTTTTGCGTGAAGTGGCAAGTGTGACGTTACAAACTATGACGTTACATACGCAACAGAATTTGAAAAAACAGCCGCGGGCCACGTGAAATGCCGCCGGGGGCCGCATTTGGCCAGCGGGCCGCACTTTGGACACCCCTGATAGAGTTCAATATAGTTAACAACTCAACATGGTAAAATCAAAGAATCGTTTAATGGTTCCGGTGAACCAAAAACTATATTTTTGAATAAGCATTAAACTTTCTAAGCAAACCGTTAAATCTATTCCGTTAAACGAATCTTGCAAACTACCATTCATAACCGGAAGAACGACCCAAATAACAAAAAACCTTTAGAAATTATACGTCAAAATCGAGTCTTCCATTCAGTATATTTATTTTACAGACCAAACCAGGCTTTTTACACACCACTTTACCCAAATGTAATTTAGCCTTTTATGCGTAAGGCTAAATCCACACAGGATTTCTCTCTGGCTCAGCGTACGCCCACGAGGTGCCCCGCTCGTATCAAACTCGAGCTCGCGAGCCGGCGTTATCGCCTACACATCCGCACTCTCACGGGGATCTTCCTTATGTGTTTTTACTGCTGTTGCACTGATCATGTCTGTGCTTCAGGAGAAAAGGCAAACTGTTGCTTGGTGTTTGCTTACTTTTTTGTTTGAAAAAAGAACAAATCCTAGAAAAGGACGGTATTGTGTTTATCCCAGAGTTGTAAGTCGCGCCGAGCTTTTCGGATAGGGTTCGAGCTTTGGTTTCTTAACAAAAACGGGCTTGATTCGGGCCTGATTTTACACTCTGTGTTAGTTCTTTTGAATAAATGTAACTAGCTAAGTGGCCAGTTGGACCTGATCTAATGCCAATTAGCCCTAAACGCCAAGTTGCGCTGACGTGCAAGCGTGTGTGTGGATCTAGCCTAAGAGTAAACTGAAAGCAGATTTAATACGACTGCATTGTGTGGATACAAAACAACTTCTAATCACCCACATACTGCAGAAGCATCATCAACACAAACACAGCATGCAGCAGATTGTTTTCACTATCAACTTCTCTGACCACAACAGTTTGAATTGTACTCATTTAAATGTAAGAAGTTTAAGCCCAGTGTTAGTCTTTTTACGAAAAAACAGAAATGCAATTTACTTTTAAAGAAGACCTGAAGATATGCTACCATCTGTCATGTGTTGCAAACATTTCCTAGAAAAGCCTATAGGTTTCAACATCAGTGCTAACTGACACTTCACGATTTTATGTAGGCCTATGCGTCGTAAAGCTGCACCAGTTCCGACAAAATATCCGGTCCGAACCGGTTTAAATTTTATCTTGTTTAATTTTAATTCTACTTATTATTTACACGTACGGTCATATCAAACTTCTGACTGTGCACTAAGCGAGTAAAAGCGACACTGTTACGTCATGCATTCTACAGTACATTGTTTAAAACAGGGGTCTCCAACACGCGGCCCGCGGGCCACATGTGGCCCGCGGGGCAATTTTTAGTGGCCCGCGAGGTTATTTCAACTTTGCAGTTTCAAACACATATATTAATATCTTGTAAAATATAAACTCTTTTTGTGTGTTTTACTCGCCTAAAATTCATGAAACAATAAACCACGCTGTAAATTCATAATAAAAATTGCCGGTTCATTGATTCGCATTAATAATGCGAATTGTGTCTAATAATCAAAGCAAAACTCTTAGAAACTGTTCAGTTGTATAGCAGCTCACGTGTTCTAGCTTTGCTGCAATTATTTAGTGTCTTATATGTTGTGCGGTTATTGCTGTTCGAAAAGAATACAACATCCGACGACATTACGAATCATTACACAGAGAAAAATACCATGCATACACCGGAAAAATGCGAGAAGAAAAGTTGTCGCAACTAAAAGGTTTATTGAATAGGCAGAGAATTTTCCCCCCGGATATTACCAAAGCCAGTGAAGCCTCTGTAAAAGCAAGTTTCGCTATAAGTGAAATGATTGCACAATCTTCACGTCCTTATGTAGAAGGAGAATTTATCAAACAGTGTATGTTAAAAGCCTGTGAAATATTATGCCCGGAAAAGTCTAAGCGTTTTGAAGATGTCAGTCTTTCAGCTAACACCGTTGCCCGGCGCGTAACAGAATTGGCAGATGATTCGTACCAACAACTCATTTCAATCGGAAAAAACTTTGAAGGTTTTTCGCTGGCACTGGACGAGAGTACAGACATAACAAATAATGCTATGTGTGCTGTGTTTGTTCGCGGAGTTGACAGGAATTCAAATATTACGGAAGAATTGTTAGATTTAATTGCGATAAAAGACACAACCACTGGCCGGGATTTATTTCGTGAATTGGAAAGGTGTGTTGAACGCGCCAGTTTGGATTGGCAAAAGCTCGTATCAGTTGTCACAGATGGAGCGCCTGCCATGCGATCTGAAAGAATAGGTTTGGTTGGGCTTCTCCGAAACAAGATGCTAGAATTGGGTGTGTCGATTCACGCCGTGCACTGTATCATACATCAAGAGGCCCTGTGTGGTAAAGCGTTAGAAATGCACGATGTTATGGGGGTAGTTGTAAAAACTGTAAATTTTATCCGATCACGGGGTCTTAATCATAGGCAGTTCAAATCATTCCTTAAAGCCATGGAAAGTGAGTATGGTGAGATACTTTACCATACAGATGTACGCTGGCTCAGTCGCGGAAATGTGCTAAAACGTTTTTTCGCCTTGAGGGATGAGATTGGTCTGTTCATGGCTTTGAAAGAAGCCGACATACCGGAGCTTGCTGAACCAAAATTTATTTCAGACCTAGCATTTCTATGTGATCTAACATCACATTTGAACAACTTGAATACATTTTTACAAGGTCGCTCAAAGGTGGTCACAATCATGTTTGATGCCATAAAATCGTTTAAGTCCAAATTGTTGTTGTGGGCATCCCAGTTGAAAGGTCGGGAACTTCGCTCACTTTCCAACTCTGCTATCTCTAAACGTTGAGAATAGCGCCATGAAGCAATATGCAGATAAAACCATGACGCTGCATGGGGAATTTGACCGCCGATTTCAAGACTTTTTCGCATTGGAAAAAGAATTCACGCTCTTTTCTACTCCAATGTCTGTGAATGTTCATTCGGTTTCAGAGGAGTTTCAGATGGAGTTGGTAGATCTTCAGTGCGACACCGTGTTAAAATAAAAGTATTCTGAAGTGAATGTTCCCGAGTTTTACAAGTACGTGCCTGAAGAAAGATTCCCGAAGTTACTCTCGCACTCACGCCGTATTCTTGCAATGTTTGGCAGCACGTATGTTTGCGAGCAGTTTTTTTCCACAATGATAATAAATAAATATGCCCTCCGCACACGATTGACAGATGAACATTTGCATGCCGTTTTAAGAATAGCGAATCAACGAAAAATAAGGCCCAACATTGACTCTCTCGTCGCTGCAAAACGTTGTCAAACATCCAGCGCAACCAAATAATTATGCTTTCCTTTTTCTGTATTGTTCCAGTTTATATTTCATTGAATACACCGAAGTTACGTTGTTATTTTGGGTGCTATTTTACATAGGTAATAAGTATGTTGACGCTGTGGCCCGCGGCTCCTTGCTTATTTGAAAAGTGGCCCTGGACAGGTTTTGAGTTGGAGACCCCTGGTTTAAAACAATAAATTTTGTGATGGAGATTAGAAAAAGTATTGCCGGTAGGCCTACTGGCTAAATTTTACTCGGTTCGGGTTTTAAGAAAATCGTAATTTGGGGCTCCGGTGAAATGAATTAAACCGCGTAAACCGATTAGTGGGTTCGGGTTCAGTTCCGGTTCGATACCCTGATTTTAAGATGTACCGTAGACATAAGCAGCACATTGCAAAATGATCCGAAATCAAAAATTGGTGATGAGCGCTATCTAACGGATCTGGCGAACGTTCGTGGTGTTTACGTTTAAGGTTTAAGGACTTTAAGCCGTACGAAATAGAAGTAACGACATGGGAAAGGCAAAACGGAAACAATTGAAAGAAAATGCCTCTCGGAAGCTTATTACAAAAGCTGCTTTTTCTCGACATATTTCTTCGTTGTCTGTGCACAGTGACGAGGAAATATGGGAATGCTGCTCAACAGTGTTTCCTTCAATGAAAGACATACACAAGCATGTTGCTTTAAATCACATAGATAAAGTGCAACAAAAGGCAAAGTTATTGCAATTTTCTGAGCCTTGCAAGAAAATTAGAGCTCCCAATGCCGATTTGTGCCTATCAAATACCAATGTTACTGATTTTAAATGTTCTTGTGTCAACAAGGGATTTCAAGTTTTGCTATTTTACCATTATGTTTCAATTACTTGTTGTCAAGAGGTGTGTACCTGGCAGGTAAGTTCCCAGTATATGTTTTATTGCTGCCCAAACTACATAAATGTTAATTTTTATGTTGGTATTTATAAATGGCAGAAATCCTTATGACATATCATGTGTGAATTATCCCGAAAACTTTTTGTTCTCTTAATCCATTTGTTGATAGATGAATTAGTCACTATTTACCCAGTATAAGTGTTTTTGCTGCCCAAACTACTAAAATGTTCAATTTTATGTTGGTATTTTTAATGACAGAAATCCTAATGGCATATCATGTGTGAATTATCCGAAAACTTTTTGTTCTGTTAATTCATTTGTTGATAAAATAAATTAGCTACTATTTACATAACCTTAAAATGAAAATTACTGATTATTTTCAGAAAGATCTTGGGTCAACCTTGAAACTTACTGGAAAAATAAGGATCGCTTCAGAAGGAATAAATGGAACAGTTGAGGGCTGCCAATGTGCCACAAACATTTATAAAAACAACATTTTAGGACATCCCCTATTTATTGCCATGACCACAAAAGACTTCAAATCCAGTAAAGGAAATGGTCAGAGTTTTGACAATCTGAGTGTGTCAGTTTGCCCTGAATTATGCACTATTGGTATTCCATGTGATTCACTGAAGGCATCTAACGGTGGAAAATATCTCAGCCCTGAAGAACTTCACCAAACTATGGAAAACTTGCAGAAAGTCTCATCTGACAAGGTTGGAATTTTAGTTAAAGTCAGGTTATATTGATTTTGCCAAAATATTATGATATTAAACAGTTACCAAATATTTGCTGCCTAACGCTTTAGGGCTATGATCACTTAATGTGTAACTAACCTACACAGTACACACATTGTTATTGTTTTGTTTAAAAAACCGCATGCTCTTAGGCCCCTAAGACTTAGGGGTACAGAAAAAGTGCAGAAAACGTGGATTTTTTTGACAAGGTCTCATTGTTTTGGGGGCTACAAACTTATTGAAAGATACTGTCAATTTGTTTTGATTTTAACTTAATGTGTAGATGTTAATTTTGTTTTTAGAAGGACCCTTTACTTCTAGACTGCAGAAATTTCTATGAAAGCAAGATTGGATATTTTGAAGGTGCTCTCAAACCCGATTTGCGCAAGTTCAGTTATTTTCCAGAATATGTGGATAGCAATAAAAATGTATTTAATGGTCGCAAAGTCATTATGTATTGTACTGGTGGAATTCGATGTGAAAGAGCATCTGCTTATTTGAAACAAGCAACCAATTGTGAGGAAGTTTATCAGCTGAAAGGTGGAATTCACAGGTATGTACGTTTGTTGTTTGTTAAATCAAAATAAAACATATTGAAAGGGTCAAAATAAAACCTATTTAAAAGGGATTATTTTTCCAAAGTGTTCTTGAAGATTGCAGTAGTTATGGAATACCTTTCAAAGAGTTTTACCTAATGAATGAAGCTGTATGTAAATGTTTGTGTTTTAATAGGCTATTCCTTAGGATTAGAAGCTGATTGTCCTTGTAGGCTTGCTTTGAAATTTTGTCTTTTTATGGTACTTTATGTATTCTGCAGATACATGGAAAAATATCCAACAGGATATTTTAAAGGTAAACTCTTTGTTTTTGACAACCGCTACAGCATTGGGGGCCAGGATTCTTCTGTGGTTTCAAACTGCCAGTACTGCAATAAACCCCATGACAGCTACCAGCTTTGCTCTACCCAGCACTGTCGCCAACTTGTACTTATCTGTGAAAAGTGTCGGAACTCAGGACACACCACATGTTGCTTATTGTGTAAAAAGGATGCTGCTAAGGTGTCTGAAACTAAGCAATGTACATGTACAAGAAATCGTCTTCGCATTCCGGTTGAACATGATTCCTAGCATTTTTATTATCGCTTACACCAGTTGGTGTTTTTTAGGCACAACCGTTTGTGGTTATTAATGGTTATTGGTTGCCAAACCCAGAATTTTAAACGCTGCAAATTTTACGACAAAAAAGAGTGGTGGTATTGCGCGTTTGAAAGGCCAGACTTGCGTTCTTTTTTGCAAACCCCAAGAAAAACATAAAACGTTGTGCAGTATTCAGCAAAACGGACATCGCGGCACACCGTGCTGGCTTGAAAGCATAAAATTAAAAAAATGCAAAATTCAACCTATATTTTTTAAACGGTTTGCCACTCTTCAAACACCTATTACCCAACAAGAATAAGTAAAGTTGTTAGATACCAAGACCTTTTAAAACCAGTCAAAAAACGGTCGCTGAAGTACATATTAGGGATGAGCCGAGCCCGAGTGATCGGTACCGAGCATCGTGTTTTGGATGCTTGGTGCTAGGCCGAGAAGTTGCACAAACTCACATAAGAAACTTCGGAAAGCTACAAACTAGCGTGGAACAGGGAATCTTTGTGACGTCACAATGTACCGAATGCGCGCGGCTACCAAAATATCTTCATCGTGCACTTATTATCAAAGATCATTGTAACAGTTCGGCTTTTTGCTGTACAGAAAACCGTCAAAATTGTTCTTGTGGCTCATGGCGCCATAAACATTTTAATCATTTCATGCTTCAAAAAAACCAAAACCATAATCTTGGAGTATTTAATTGCTTATTTATATTTAATTAATTATTAAAATGTAAGTATTTACTCAGTAGTTGTTATGTTGTGTGAGATCCTGTGCAAACATCATTGAATAGGATATGCAAAAAAGCATTGCGCAGCTACAAATGATGGATCACATTTCCTGTAATGACAAGACTGCCAATACAACCATACAACTGTTTCAGATTTTCTTAAGCCATGTTCTGCGTAAGAGTTAGGAAATAACGAGGCTAAAAACAATTTATTGAATCAGAAATTTTAAAACTACTAATAGGCTGCTAAGATATATAATTCGAGCCTGGGTAACCAAACAGCTAAACTGAATGTACAATTTAATATTAACTAGCATAAATTTTGAAACATGATCTTTCAGAAACTTTAAGGTTTTTCACAAGCAAAAAATTTTACCAACACTGGAATATCAAAACCAACATGGCGGAGAAGGACAGCTTGGATCTTAAAAACGGAGAAGAAAATATGTCTATGACCAGTTTAAGCGATGTTTTGAAGGATAGCAAAACCTCAATTCAATCTTACAAAATTCGATGGCTCGTACTTGCCAATTTTGCCGTGATGGCATTCAGTGTCTGCGTTAATTCGACCAGTCATGGGCCAATTAATGACGTGCTAGTTCATTACTTCAGAGTTGAAGCTTGGAAGATTGACCTCTTAACCACTATGAGGTCCTTGTTGGTAGCTTTTTCTACTCTACCGTTTGCAATTATATCATCGCGACTGGGTTACAAAAAGACGTTTATATTCCAATACACACTCCTAACTGTCGGGTGTTTTCTTACAGCTATTGCAGCGCTATACAGACAGGGTTATGCGCTTACCTTATGCGGGCAACTAATCGCTGGACTTACTTCAGCTCTTTTGTCGGCCCATGCTCTAGAAACAGCGGCAGTATGGTTTCCAGCCAATGAGGTGGCGATAGCTGTTGCCATAGCTACCATGATGAGGGCTTTGGGACGTGCTGTTGGATCAATATCACCAACTGTCCTTGTTAATGCTGATATGCCGAACGAGGATATTAAACTACGCCTTGCGTCCTTTTATGGTGGCATATCAGCTGTGATGGTATTAATGTTATTCAGTGTAATTGTATTTGTGGACGACGCCCCAACACTCCCACCAAGCTATGCACAAGCTGCCGTAATAAGTTCAAATGCAAAAACAGAAAAACCATTGGAAACACTTAAACTGTCGCTTCTTCTTTTTAGAGATCTAATGACAAATCTGCAGTTCTTAACAACGGCCCTTGGCATCGGTACAGTGCTGGCCGTGATTAGATTTTACATTACGCTTTTGTCTTCAATCCTTCATGCAACGTTTGATAAAGATGTAAGCCTTAATGTTCAAGCAGGCTTGGCTTTGATGGGAATGAGCTTTGCAACCACACTCGGCAGTTTTATCGTGGGACCGATCATCAGAAAGCACAAAAACTATAAAGCAATGGGTTTGTTAGGACTTTGGGGTGGTTGTCTTTCATGTCTACCAACGATCTTGGGTAGTTTTTACAAGTCATTAATAGCTGTGGAAGTAGGAGTTGTCTTACAAGGGATGTTCTGCGGTTTTGCAACTCCAGCTTTGTACGAACTTTTGCGTGAAGTCACTTATCCAAAATCGGCTATGCAAGTAACTGCATTTGCGGTGAGCGGATCAGCCCTAAGTATATTTTTATGGAGTAGTTTGGGACGCATATTGTTATCGAATACAAATGCAGTTTATGCAGCGACAGTTCCAGCTTTTGTTCTGTTTTTGTCTGGGTTGTTTCTGGCTTGCAAAAAGATGACCCTTCATAGACAAGCAGCAGAAGAAAACGGCGAACGTCAGGAACTTTTGGGGTCTGACACGAAGGAGTAAGGAACTCTTGGGCAAAGTGGATTCGACATACGTAACATGTATACTTAAAATATACGGCAAACAGTACAACTTTAATGCACAATAAAAAAAATGCAGCTTACCTTGTAAAACCAACAATCGCACATTTGTTTTACATCAGGGCTTTCATACAATTAGTCTTATCATCTAATGACAAACAGTATAAAGCCAGTTACCTCGGAATGCTCTTGAAGTTGACAAGTACAACAGCAATTTAACTAAATACATGTGGTCCCTACAAAACTCAACACTAATTTGCAATTTCACGAGAGAGAAAAACATTCAATAGTATTCTTACGTCATAGGAAAGGTTGGCATTGTGGTGTAATTACAGAACAAGTGATCGCAATACACTTTTGAAGACGCAACCCAACTCGAAATGATTATATATCTGTTTCATCAAAACTTTTCCTGTGACTCCTGTTTAGCATAGTACCTGACATGGCAGTTTGATTTAGAATTATCACAATAGCATTTGCGATTATATACTTCTGCATGATTGTGGCCGTTGGCTTTTTTGACATAAAACAGATGGTGACATGAGCTATGTAACCACAATTTTAAGGGATTTTCTTTACGATGTATGAACACATTCTGGTGGGGATGATAGAAAACCTCTAAAGAGGGTCGCACCGTCGTAGAGTAAAAAAGTTGAGAAACACTCCACTAGGGCCTAGATATTACTCAGGTAGCCAGGGAGCAACGTTTCTTGAGAAACTATAGGCGAGTTTGCATCTGATCTGGTCAGTTTCAGACAGTGGCGGCTCGTGCCTAAAATTTGTGGGGGTGCTGCCCCCCCTCTACTGAATATATATAAGTTGGCAATATATTGAAAAGCTACATTTCTAGTTTTCTAGCCATTTGTTTTGTGCAGAAAAACAAGTAATACAAATCTTAATTAGCAACTCCATTGTGACGTAATTTTTGTTACGCAATAATGTACACGAGTGTAAACAGCAGACGGCATCATTTGTGTATTTTGTTTACTTGCACAGCGACGGGCCAAACACAATAACGTTCAGTAATAATGTGAAAAAAAAAGCACACGTGGCACAGCTTCGAAACGAAGCGGTTGTAAATACGGTAAAACACAACAGGAATATAGAAAAAAAAGTAATAGAAAAAATAGATATAAATGAGTCGAAAAAGGTCGAAGTATTTCAGTTCGACAACAAAAATTGTCATGTTTCATTTAAGTAAATTTAGTCACAGTCAGCGTTTTCAACATATTCTATGACACTTATTACAGATTATTGTGACAAAAAAAACTAGCCATACAGCTTTTTATTGGTATCATAACTAACAAATTTAACAACCACATTACATTGGTTTCAGAACTTGTTCATTTAAACATCTTTCTTGAATTTTTGTGTACAGACTATTAATTGTATTTTAGTTTCTTAACTGCTATAATTGCTGCTTGCTGGCAAATAGCTTATAATTTCTTTTTTAAGTGCAAAACGCCTTCAAGCTTTAAAATTTACAACACTCTCACTTAAATTTAAACCATATTATTAAATCTTGTTCTTCCTTTTTCCAACCAAAATGAATCATGAAGTTATAGTTTGGGCATGATAATTGATAGCTTCTTCCTTAATCCCAAATGATAACTAAGAAACTGTTTTTCTATTTAGTACTAGCACTGCAAGTGCAAGTCTTTTGGAAATATTGGTGTTCCCCAGAAAAATTGGCATCTTTTTCAGTGTTAAAAAGAACTGTTTTGCCTTAGAAGGAATTATGGAAACAGCAAAAAGGATTTTTCATCCTAGTAATTTAACTTGTCAAAACATCATCTCTAGATTAATTATTTTCAAAGTAATCATGAACATCAGATCTACAGAAACATTTTCATTTGAGTAACTAGCTTTTCTTTGTCAACAATAGGATGTGCTTGGTGTCACTACTATCTTGTCTGTAGAATGTTCATTCTTAAGAAACACTTCCTGTGAAGCAATTTAGCAGCTACTGTTTAGATAAACAGTACATGTCCATTATATCAATACACATGATTGCACTTGGTTGCAAATACTGTCCACATGGTGTGTTAAGAAATCCACACTTTAAATTGTCTTCACTCTTTTTTTGTCTTCATTTCAAAATTCCTGTTACTTGCAGTTGTTTGTTCTGCATTTGATATTGCCTGAATTTCAGTGAGGCATTTAACTTCACAGTCACAAATTTAATTTTTCTTTGGTAGCATTAGGAACTAAAACTGAGTATTTCTTGTTGTTGCTTATTCCTGCATGACATTTGAGAAGCAGATTTTTTGTCCCATACTTTCATAAATCTTTTTAATTCCGTTATTTATTATAAAGGTTAATTGTGACTTTAAAAGGTGTTAGGTGATCTTTTTTCTTTTTCAAGGTGTTAGATACACTTATTCAATTCAATGATAACTGTAAAAACTGAAACCCACTTACAGCCATCTTAAAAAGTCACGACTAACAGTCAAACAATAAATTTAATGATAGCAAAATAATTATTTAACTGCACTCACTGTCGAACTTAAAAACACAGTACACGGGTTTGGCTTTGGAGCTCACTGACGCGAAGCAGACAACACAACTAGCGCTACGTCACGGGAGGGGCTGCGCGAGCCACAGCCCCCTCTCGCCTATTTCGCCCGGCATGTAGCTTTTCCAAGTGCGCATGCGCACAACTGAAAACGTCATGAAACGTCACGAAACTGGAGCTGCAGCTCCGCCATAGATAACTTATTATTATTATTATGGTAAGCACTTTTTTCCAAGGAATGCAGCCTGACTACGGTAACTATAGCCAGGTGATTGTTTCCGTCATGGTAGTTGGTTTCAATTTGGCGCGTGGTGATACCGGTTTTGTTGCTTCTTGTTATAATGTGACATGTAGTCTGCAGTCTGCACCAACTATTTTTGTTAAAAAAACTTTACGGATAACATTTTGAATTGTAATTTATTTTGCGCAAAGTCGCGAACATCGTCTGCAACCTGTTTAATATCACACAATGTATTTTTGTTTGTTTTTTTAGAAAGACTGTAGCCTATAAAGAACAGCTACACTGTACTATAGTTTACAAAAATTTTAAAATATTTTATAGTATACTAAAATAGTATAATACAGGTCATGTGCCCTTCAAGTCTACAGCATCAAGTCAGCCACTGGTGAAAGCATTTGGTTCTGATGGGCGAAACCTTTTTTCCTGACTGACATGCCATGACCATCACCATTGGGAACATATTGCTCAACTTTAACAATTTTGCCTGCCAATTACAAAAGCAACAAAATGGTGTTGAAATCAGGGACAAGAAATCAACCAATAAGTGTGAGGTAGGTATCAGATGGCAGAACACAAACATATTTTTGTGTCAGATTAAGAACAGACATAAATAACAGAAACTTCACAAGTTAACAGAAAAAAACCCTAATTTTTGAAAGGATTTTGCTTCATTAAAAATGTCCAGTTAACCAAAGACCCCTGCCTTAAAAAATGAATACTCACTCAAAATAGTACATACTGTGTTCCTCATAAAAACTTAACTTTTAGTTACTAATTTTACTAATTTAGAAAGTTCAGGTTTTTACATCAATATTGATTCTGAATTTATAAACAGATCTCATAAACAAGTAAAAGATGCTTCTTGCAATGAGGTGATGTTTACACAAGATGATAGCATCAACAAGAAATTTGGTCAGTTACTATTGTCATCCAGTGAGTGCATGGTGTTTATGACTGAAAAAAGTGCAACTTCTAGAAATACTTAAAAACATTTTTTTTCTATTTTCTAATACAGATTTTGTTGGTTGCAGACTTGCAGTACACTTTCTTTCTGTGCAACCCACTCTCACATAAAATCTCCAGCATGCACGCCTGTGTTATCGGGCTGATAATTGTGCGCAGGTATTTTTGCAGTGTATATGGCTATACTAAATTTTCTTCCAATGTACAAAATTTATTGCTCATACAATATGTAAATCTGTTGCCATGGTAGTTTTATTTTTGTTGAAAAGGTTTAGTATTTCTTTAGCAATGTCTACATCAGGGGTTCTTAACCAAGGGTTCTCGTACCCCCAAGGGGTGTGAGAACTGTTCCTAGGGGGTGCGGGGATGCTGAATCATTAAGGTTGGTTAGATCTATTCTATATATTATAATTAAGAAACCCAGGGGGGTGCAAAAAAAAGAAAAAAAGGTTAAGAACCACTGGTCTACATTCTACAGGCAGTCAGAATAAAGATTGCATATTGTCTGGGTGTTGGTTATTACCCATTGATAAATTAATCATTTCTCCAACCAATTAGAGCTTGGTTGTCGAATACAGTAGTACAAACATTTTTTTTTTCTTGTATGATATTTACCACAAATGACATTTGAAGATAGTTTATATAATGGAAGCTGTTTTTATGCATGCTGAGTGCAGATTTTTTTCTTGGTACTATTGGGTTATTTTTACATTTTGTGAGGAAGACTCAGTTAAGGTTTAATTAACATCAGGAGCTAAATATACCAATAACTTGAGGTTTTTGTTCTAATTGACAAACCTGTCACATCTTTCAGCAAATGTGTTTTTGGTATTTTTGTTGGTAAAAACCTTCTCACTACGGTCAAATTTTACTGTAACTATTTCAATCAAATTGTATACTTTCAGTTTAATATTATAATAAAAATGAATATTCCTTATTTTCTTTCTGAAGTTTTTGAAAAACTGATGTTTGTTTATTGATTCATTTACAATACAATTTCAAAATCAATATGATTACCTAATTTGCCTTTTTAATGATAGTCACAGGCTTGTACTTCATATAACTAAAGGACTCATATTTTATGTGTGTTTAATTTATGAATAAAACAGCCTTTTGCAATGCACTGGCACAAACAGTAAAATGTTACAAAACAGAAATGTGAAAGAGAATGTGAAACATGGATTTTTTTGTTTAAAACAAAAATATGGCTTCTGTAATTACAATTGTATGATTAAATGCTTTTTTAAGAAAATCGCAAACATGTTTGCTTCAAACTAGCCAGTAAACTGTGTTTTATGTTAGGATATTAATGCATGATCAAAACATTGTGTATGGTGTAGTAGGTTCTGGGTGGAGTTTATACCAAAAATAAAAAGGCATTTGCACAGCTTTGTGGTCTTCATTTCTCAGAAAAAGTTTCCATTTAAAAAGGGAGAACAGTTCCGTTTTGTTAGTCATTTAAGTCGCAATATGGCTGGGTCTCCCAACTGTGTTAAAAATTCGATGTTGAATAAAATAGTTCGAGTATATATATTAAAAAAACAGGACAGTGAAGTTCACGAGTAGGAGCAAAACTTCATCAGAATCAACCCTAACATTGAATCTTTTATATGGGAGTGTTTATACGCATTTAATGTTTAATAAGTACCTCAAACTCCTTTTGAGAGCGTACACAATATAACTTACCTACCTAAAACCAAGAACACAAACTGGCGCCAGTTTGTTTACAACGGTATGTGACGTCATAATGCGTACATTTTTATTCATGGTAGTCAGGCTGCATTCCTTGGAAAAAAGTGCTTACCTATTATTATTATTATTTTTTTAATTTTTAAATAATACAAAATTTTTATTAATTTTATTTTAATAAAATGCCGATTAATGCCATAAAAGTTATTCTTAGCATATTTTAATAAAATGCCGATTAATGCCATAAAAGTTATTCTTAGCATACACTGATCAAACATAAAAACTATATGTAAAGATTGTTTTGTATAACAACTTGGAATAGGAATGTCAAGTAAAAATACTGGGGGTGCTGCAGCTCCGCAGCCCCCTCGCACGAGCCGCCCCTGGTTTCAGACACAATTGACCTGAAAAGAATTGCCTAGAGGTGATATTAAAAAGTATTGTTGTATATCATTGATTTAACATCTACGACTGGTTAAACCAGTGGTTTTCAACCGTAAACTGGTCGCGTACCACCCGACGACGTTTTCCTATCCCTGTGTAGCACCTAACCTTAACCCTATTGCAGTGCTCTTCAACCTTTTTAATAGCACGGAACCCTTAAGGTATTTTGTCAAACTTTGCAGAACCCCCCATGAAATAATTGTAATGAATGTAAAACAAGCAGGCTACATCAAAGAAAAAAAGATGCATTTTTGCTTAACACATCCCAAGTACATCATAAAGGTTGACTTCAATTAAACGATTCACTGAAACGCATTGCTATGTTATTTGGATCGGTCGTTTCTACATTTATCTAGCAATTTAGCTAAGTGTATCAAGGTTGATTTTATTACGTCACAATTGATCAATGCTAGATAAATGCTAAAAGACAACTTCAGTTGAATACCGATTTGTCACGTGTGTAAATTTAAATCAAATTTGACCAAACTATAGCTTCATCCCACACTAGACAACTACTACAAAAAACGTTTTTTTTTTAAATAAATACGTTAAAAGTTCATTACAAAATGAGTGTATTTTGAACGCCTTTAAACTATAAGGGCGTAGACAAAAAGCAAAGCAATAAATAGACAAATTTGCACTTGAAGGAACATACGGTACAAAGTTACTCGTAACTTATTACTGCACCAATGTTTGAAAAGTTTTAAAAGCTGTAGACTGCATAATGTTATTGTAAAGCAGTGGTTCTCAACTGGTGGTCCATGATGACTTTTTGGGTGGTCCACACTCCACAGAACGTCCACTAATTTTTTTGATAAACTAGAGATGACTGCATATCACATGTTAAAAGAGTATCAAAATGTTAGCTGTTAATGATTGACTTCTTGAAAATTGGTTTTAAACAATTATGTTTCAAGCCCAAGTAGCAGTTTTGTATGCGTACTTCGATCTTGCTCAAAAAGAAAATGGTCCATGACATTTTTTTACTGGAGCGGTGGTCCATGGCCTGAAACGAGTTGAGAACCACTGTTGTAGAGCATGACTTTGTGGCGATCTACAACTGGCGTTTACGTCTCAGTGTTGCGCTCCTCTTTATGAATCTGCACTGCCACAGCACTTCGGAGGTTCGTCAGGGCCTCGTCGAGGTCACGCGACAAAGCCCTGATGTCACCGTTTGGTGGCGCTCTCTGGTAGATGATTTTCAGGTTGTGTTGGACGGGTCGGATGTCGCCGAAAAACTCTTTGAGAGCTCTGCCTAGATCGGCTTGTACGCGAGTGCCACTGGTTACTGCGCGCTGACGGTTCACGGAATCGGAAGTTTCTCGCATGTCGGATAGCTTAACGGTCGTGGAAGTAGATATCAAGCACTGTTGCTGCTTGAGGGATTGTCTGTATCTGGATTTTCAACCTCACCGTAAGATTAACGTTTTTACAACGCAAAAAAACAAGAGACCAAGCTCGCGTTCAACTTGAAAGTTTAGCATTCAGAAGAAAAACAAATAATTTTTAAAGAAATAAAAAGATTTAACGCACTCTTGTAGGATGACCTGACCTGCAGCAACTTATAATTGTTTGTCCTAACATGATTTTCTCGCAGCGATTAATTACCTTAAATTAAGAAAGTTTAATTCGTGGTTATAGTAGACTCGAGAAGGTGGCGGCATCGTTCGAACATCAAATAGTTGCCCCGCTTGCGCGTGTTCGTTGATGTTTCTTTTTATCCTTTCCTTACATTTAGTCTTATGTGTTAATGACAAACAGTTTTAAATCAGTTACCTTCAAATGCTAGTGGAGCCACTAACACCATACCTCTCGCGACATCCAAAAGTGCCTAATTTTCGACAGGTGGCGCAAAGAGCACTTTTTTCACATTTAAAACATTGTGTCTCCAAAAATACTCACAGTCAGGCCTATTAGGGTCGGGGTAAGGTATTAGCATTTAAAATTAAATAAAACTATAACCCAAAAATTAGTTACTAACGCACTACACGTAGCTCCAACAAAACCTAACTTACAATAAGTTTTCAAACGCTCAGCAATGAGAAAGTAAGTTCGTGGGTATTCGTATGTCATAGGGATTTCTGCCATTGTGGTGCAATCACACAACATATGATGTGACGTAGTAAACGATTTTACAGCGCAGCACTAGTAGTCCTAGGTATAAGTATCAAGTTGCAAAAGTAAAACCAGTTAATCCGTAAGTTATATCGAAACGCTGTCCACAAAAAAAACATAGCAGATCAGACCTTGTCGAGTTATGTTAAAAGGTCATGGACCGGCATTAGGCATTTGTCTGAAGTTTCCCGCTCACAGCTTACGGAAGGCTTCGAAATGGAAAAAAAAAACAATTGTAAATTAAAATGCGGTCTTTGCGCGCAATAAAGTGTTAATTTATGCCGAGTGTAAGAGAAATAAAAAAATAACTCATGGAATCGGCTTGAATGTTTTTGCGTAACCGTGCTGTTTCATCCGACAGAAATACATTCACTTTAACATGTTATCGGACGTTGTTTGATAACGACAAATATTTTCGAGACCATGACAAAGATCATGCAAATAAGCGACACAAGCCCGGCAAAGTATTTACTCAGTAGTTGTTATGTTGTATGAGATCTTGTCCAAACATCGTTGAACAGGATTTGCAGGAAAAGCATTGCACAGCTACAAATGATGGATTTCATTTCCTGCCAGCTGACAAAACACCCACATTACGCAAAAACTGTGTCAGATTTTCTTAGCCTTGTTCTGCGTAGGAGTTGGGAAATGACAAGGCTAAACAGGATTTATTAAATCACAAAATTGTAAAACTAATAGGCTACAAGATATGTTGTTCGAACACGGATAACCAAACAGCTAAACTGAATATACAACTTTTTATAAACTAACATAAATTTTGAAACATGATCTTTCAGAAACGTTGAGCTTTTTCACAAGTAAAAAAACTGTACCGAGACTGGAACATCAAAACCAATATGGCGGAGAAGAACAACTTGGATCTTAAAAACGGAGAAGAAAATATGTCTATGACCAGTTTAAGCGATGTTTTGAAGGATAGCAAAACCTCAATTCAATCATACAAAATTCGATGGTTCGTACTTGCCAATTTTGCTGTGTTGGCATTCAGTGTCTGCGGTAATTCGACCAGTCATGGACCAATTAATGACGTACTAGTTCATTACTTCAGAGTTGGAGCTTGGAAGATTGACCTCTTAACCACTATGAGATCCGTGTTGGTAGCTTTTTCTACTCTACCTCTCGCAATTATATCATCGCGACTGGGTTACAAAAAGACGTTTATATTCCAATACTCACTCTTAATTGTCGGGGGTTTTCTTACTGCTATTGCAGCGCTATATAGACAGGGTTATGCGCTTACCCTATGTGGGCAACTAATCGCTGGACTTACTTCAGCTCTTTTGTCGGCCCAAACTCTAGAAACAGCGGCAGTATGGTTTCCAGCCAATGAGGTGGCGATAGCTGTAGCCATAGCTACCATGATGAGGGCTTTGGGACGTGCTGTCGGATCAATATCACCAACTGTCCTTGTTAATGCTGATATGCCGAACGAGGATATTAAACTACGCCTTGCGTCCTTTTATGGTGGCATATCGGCTGTGATGGTATTAATGTTATTCAGTGTAATTGTATTTGTGGACGACGCCCCACCACTCCCACCAAGCTATGCACAAGCTGATGTGATAAGTTCAAATGCAAAAACAGAAAAACCATTGGAAACACTTAAACTGTCGCTTCTTCTTTTTAGAGACCTAATGACAAATCTGCAGTTCTTAACAACGGCCCTTGGCATCGGTACAGTGCTGGCCGTGATTAGATTTTACATTACGCTTTTGTCTTCAATCCTTCATGCAACGTTTGATAAAGATGTAAGCCTTAATGTTCAAGCAGGCTTAGCTTTGATGGGAATGAGCTTTGCAGCCACACTCGGCAGTTTCATCGTGGGACTGATCATCAGAAGGCACAAAAACTATAAAGCAATGGGTTTGTTAGGACTTGGGGGTGGTTGCCTTTCATCTCTACCAACGATCTTGGGTAGTTTTTACAAGTCATTAATAGCTGTGGAAGTAGGAGTTGTCTTACAAGGGATGTTCTGCGGTTTTGCAACTCCAGCTTTGTACGAACTCTTGCGCGAAGTCACCTATCCAAAATCAGCTATGCAAGTAACTGCATTTGCAGGGGTCGGATCAGCCCTAAGTATATTTTTATGGAGTAGTTTGGGACGTATTTTGTTAACAAATACAAATGCAGTTTTCGCAGCGACAGTTCCAGCTGTTGTTCTGTTTTTGTCTGGGATGTTTATGGCTTGCAAAAAGATGATCCTTCATAGACAAGCAGCAGAAGAAAACGGCGAACGTCAGGAACTTTTGGGGTCTGACACGAAAGAGTAAGGAACTCTTGAGCAAACTGGATTCGACATACGTAATATGTATACTTTAAATATACAGAAACGGTACAACTTCAATGCACATTAAAAAAAATGCAGCTTACCTTGTAAAACCAACAATATCGCACATTTGTTTTACATCAGGGCTTTCATACATTTAGTCTTACCATCTAATGACAAACAGTTTAAAGCCAGTTACCTTCAAATGTTCTTAAAGTTAACAAGCCAAACAGCAATTTAATCAAATACATGTGGTCCCAGCAAAACTCAACACTAATTTTTGAATACACTATACAGAGACAATACTCGTAATTGAAACTTAAAGCTCGAATCACCCAGTCCGTTGCTTGGTGGGTGAAGACTAAAAATCCTTATAGCAATAGATGTAAGTTCAGAAAAACCACTTAGTCGTTCACCCTTTGGTTTTAAAGATATATATATATTTCGCTATTACAGCATCGTCAGTATCTACGAACAAGCAGAAAGATTCATAAAAAATTAATGAAAACAGTATGCATAAAAGACCTACTAATAAAAGTGTAAAATGGAATGTTAAAAAACGTTAAAAAACGTTACTCAAGCTGCAGCGGCAACCAACGCACCGAGTGAACCACTACCGCATCAAACAAGCGAACAGACAAGAAAAAGAAAAAATATATTACAGGTGCGCGGCCGGAGGGAGGAAACAAGGCAACTTGTATATTATCGTCCGATAAAAATCCACAGGCAGAGAAAACACGCTGGTTGACGAGATAAGGCGATATAAACACAAACAAACTGGAGGGGAAGGCGAAGGACGTTATTTCACTCTAGGAAGAACCATTTTTTGGATGTTTATGCTTGCACCACTTTTGTTTAGCCATTTGTCCTCGTAAATGTCCAATAAATGAACCGGTGGTTTTTGTACGAACTGCACAAAAAAACATAGAGCGATGTCTAAATGTTCTTCAAATATATCGCTGTGTGCAATAGCGTAGTGGTGCGCCAAAGCCGTTTTGTCGTCGTTTGCGTTGTGTTGATGAGTCTTCCATACCGACCTGTGGCTGTTCCAACGGATGGAAAATCGGTTTTTCGTCTGGCCGACATACTGCGCATTGCAAATTCGGCATGTTGCCACATAAATGCCGAAATCCCTACATGTTAGATGGGACGCTAATGTGAACACCCCGTTTGGTGTAGTGAGGCTGTCGGATGCGTCCACCATAGACATGTGGTTACCGAAGTGGCCACACAATGCACAATGGCCGCATGGAAAAGAACCCGGCAGTAATGCAATGTTGGTCAAAAAACTGCTTTGCGCGATAGTTCTGTATCTTGTGAGGATCCTAGCCAGAGTCGGTGGCTTTCTGTAGGAAACCATCACATTCGGTTGCAGCAATCGTTCTTTTTCACTAGCCTTCAGTAGATGAGGAAAACTAGTCGCCCAAACGTCCCTTTGAGCCCCAAACATTGTGGACGGGTTTGTCGGAAATCTTTCTGTCCATTTTCCTGCTTTACCAATGATGTCGTGGACCATGTTTTTTGGGAAATTTGACAATATGGCCTTTTGCTAAAGGTGTCGCAGACTCTTTGAGTAATCTTCGTCTCTTTCATTGAGCCGACGCATCCTTTTCGCCTCACCATGCAGAATCGACTTAAAAACTGATATTGGATGGTGAGACCTTCCGTCCAGAAAACGGCGGTTGACAGCAGTTTCCTTTACGTGATTTTTTGTTACAAACTGGAACACGTCATAATTGCAGATGACGTGTTCCACATCTAGAAAAGAAATGTGCCCCTTCTTCTGATCGGCAGCAATTAGCTAAAATGTCAATGCAAGACCAGATTCAGCAAATGATTTTCTTAAGCCGTCATTTATCTGTTCAGCTTTCTTTTTACCCAGACATATGTACGCCATGTCATCAATAAAACGAGCAAAAATCTCCGTCTTTTCGACGAACCGCTTCGCCTGGACTATAATAAAGTGAACCGCCATATTTGCCAGAGATACACTGTGGTTATCACCCGTGGCAATCCCAGACCGCTGGGCATAAAACCGATCTTCGTGACACACAATCACATTTTCCACAGTTAAAACCGTGAGGTCAACCAAGTTCTTGATTGCAGTGGATGAAAACGTCGAGTGGCTTTGTAAGGCGTCCGTCAAGGCAGTGTATATCAGTGAGCGGCGTAAATTTGTGTACAGTGATGTCACGTCGGCCGTAATGGTGCATAGCTCCGTTTCTCTCATTTTCTCTGCAATAAATTCTTTGTGGGCTTGTTTCCAACAATCTAACATCTGCAAGTAATGAGTACTATCCCGGCAGTATTCAGGGACAATACTTTGGCAGTAGGCAACGCTTATCGGCTGAAACAGATATTCCAAGAACGAAGTTACTCGGGAAGTAAAGGTGTGGGACAAAGCTTGCAGCAGTCGGACTGGAATGTCATGAACCCGGATAGTTTCAATGTCTTCCTCAGAAAGTTTATGGGTTTTAAATAAGGGATATGCATAAGCGGGGACGTTGTTAGAAAAATGTTTAGCCGTTGGTCCCGTAACGTGATGATACAGGTTTCCCTTACATTTCAATCCAACAACGTGTAGCAAAAGCTGATCGGAAATTTCATTCTTCTGGTGCAAAGAAATTATCTTTTCCTCGCAAATCTTACGTATTTGCGTTACATGTTTATCAAATGCATCTCGGGTAAGGGGAAGCAGATCAAAACCAGTCATCTCTCGTTGCATTACTTTTCGATAGTCATCAAAGTCCAATATCAACATCTTTCCATCTTTGTCCGAGCGGCAAATCACAATTTGATTGTCTTTTGTCAATTTTATAAGTTTATGTAAACTTTGTTTATGGTCTTTATTCATGTTGTTCTTGTGGCAGAAGTTGTATTTTACTTTTTCTCCCAAATTTCTCAATTTAGAAAAAACCAAGTCACCATATGCTTTGGTAGCTTCATCAAGCAGGTCTTTGTTTGGCCTGGAGTATTTCGGGATTTTTAACCTTTCAGGCAAAAAAGGTTCGTCGGTGTTGTCGTCTTTTCGGAA